>NW_010554848.1:5130-5477 GCF_000687285.1 Phaethon lepturus | reverse complement strand
CCCCCCTTTCACCCTTATACAAATATCTCTTTTCAGGCGTTGCATCTTTGAGTTGCTTGTCATCCCAACCTTGAAAGAGATCTGGAGGAGTCCCCGATCAGTAGGTTGGTGCGTGCTGGAGTCCTGCCTGGTCCGATTCTCTGCTGTCGGGGTCGGCAAGATGCTCCGGGCAAGGCCTTATTACAGTCCCATCTGGGTCACCAAAACTGTTGTCCCAAATATGGGTTCTTCCACCCAGTGTGCAGAGAGCCGAAAAACACACAGAGCTGAGATATTTGCTTTTATTCCAAATCTGCACAGAGTTGGGTGCTAGGTGGTAGGCCCACAAAGCTAGCACGCCTCAGTTA
>NW_010554848.1:2589-4956 GCF_000687285.1 Phaethon lepturus | reverse complement strand
CCGAGGGCAGGTTCTTTACTATGTTAATTAGGATAGTTCACTCAAAGTTCAGTAGTAGAGTTCCCCTTGTGGTTATCTTGTTCCTCTCTCAAGATTGTGCCTTGTTAACTACTCGGAGGCTAAACAATACCCCTAGCTTCATTCCTTGCATATCTGCAACAAGAACACTATGGATATTTTAATTTTTCAGAAGATACTTTCCGGTTTTAGAAATAGTAAGCCATCAAAATCATATTTTTCTCATGTAAAATTATGTAAAGGTGAAAACAATGAGAGAGAATTTGTATTTGTTAATGCTGTTGACAGGACTACAGACTGTTGAGACAAAAGTAGATGGTATCCTTTGAGAAGGATGTTACAAGGTAGTAATGTTTCATTACAAGATGATGCTTAAGGTTCATAACGCTGTCTGTGATAAATTGAAGAGTTGTGTTTTCGAGACGTTCTTCCTATAATCTGTAATGGGTGTGGACGTGGGAAAATAAAAGGTAGGATTACATGGTTTTACACTTGATTCTTATGAGTCACAAAACTATTATAGTGTTTATAGTTAAATATATTAAAAACATGATACTACATGCATTTCCTCTAGTTAGAGCTACTTAAACCATTGAAAACAAAAATAGAAATAGTCTCAAAAAATCACAGCAGTTAAATGTGAGTGCATATTACCTTATATGCCACAGTCCTTTTGGGAATCTGTACTTTAATAATCAGGCTCATTTTTTCTTATTTGACCTGTTTATAGAAAACAAAACATGGAACTGAAATGCTTAGACTATAGCTGCTTCCTCTGCTATCTGTCCCTGAAATATCATTCCCCACCTCAGGCTCTCACATCCGCTTATTCAGCCAGTGCAGAGATTCCCTTGAGAGGAATTCTCATGGGAGTCACTTTTCCAACTCCTGAAGAGTACTGCACACTTCCAGAGATGCTGTTTGGCTATTTTTAGTGTTGTGTGAGTAGACAAATAGAGAGAGGATTTCTAATGCTAGAAAGATCTGATGAATGGAAGCGAAGATAGAAGAAATTCTGGATAAAGAATCATCTTTATAATGGAGCAGGAGTGATCACTTGAATAAACTGGTTACACAAAAACTAATATCAGACCTCAGTATCCTTTGTTTTCTTGATATGTTTAAGGCCAGGTTGTAAAGGAAATTACTACTGTTCCACTGTGTTAGCCGGAGCAGTGCAGGAGATATATGAATTTCTAGTATATGAAGGAAGTCAGGTTAGATCTTAAGGGTTCCAGTGTTTGAGTTGGAGACTTTGTTTTGTTTTAAAGCTTTGTCAGTTCTAATTGTTTCCAGCATTTTATAGATTCCTGGCATGGAAACAAAAATGTCTAGGTCTGTCTACTTGCCTTATCTTTTTGCTCCATGGCTTTTGCCAGGACAACTGCTTCCTGGTTTAGCACTGTAGCTAAGTGAGTTAATAAACACACCTGATTCTGTCTGTAGTGACTCTGCAGTTATCCTGTCTGTAATGTGTCTGGTACGTGCCTGCACTGTATTCTCTTTTTTTTTATGTGCTACTCAAAGATACGAGCTGCACTAATGGATGCTTGCTAGGATTTTGCAGTATGCTTAGCCTACAATGCTCTCTTTTGCACTTCACTAGTGGTTAGAAACTACTGCCATGTATTGCCAGTCTGCCTATTTGGTGAAATTGTTCAGGAGTGAAGGAGGGTGAAATCTGTAACTGACATAGTTATGGTGGCAGGAGTCCCTAATTTTAGGACAAATGGTATGAGAATAAGTAAAGCATCCTATGTTTTGGGGTTTTGTTTTTTTGGTTTTTTTTTTCTTCCTGGTAAACATAGGGGGGGAAAAAGATTTTTTTTTTTTTTTTTAAAAAAAAAAATGTATTTTTACTGCAAGAAACTACACAAATTTTATTAAAACGTGAGAAATTGTGTTTGTTAAACCTGAGATGTATTCCATAACACTGTTTTGGATAGTTTGTTCAACTAGATCCCCTTAATCTATGTATTTCATGCCCCTGTTTTATGTGCTAACTGCATGGAGGTTTTTTTTGCAAAGCTTGTTTGGAAGCTAAAAACTTAAATGTTAGTAATTTTGGCTGTGGCATATTTTTTCCTAGTAATAGTGAATTAAAGCTTGCAGATAAAGTGAAAATCATAAGATGAAGCTTGAAGAAGCACTTTGCTAAATTAATCTGAAAGTTCATGAATACAGGGTATTTTCTGCTTTTGTACCATGTTGCATTCTGTGTTATTGCAGACTTTTTTTTTTATTTACTTATGTTTGTTGTAGTGTGTGGTCTTCACGTTTAAAAACTTTGTTTTTTAAACACTGCATCGATTTAAAGTGGGGGGGGGGGCAACCGTGCTGGGGGAGGGG
>NW_010554848.1:0-1997 GCF_000687285.1 Phaethon lepturus | reverse complement strand
CCCCAGCCTTCTTGCTAGCAGGCCAGCACGAGAAGCTGGACTGTCCTTGACTGCTTAGCAACAGCTCAAAACATCAGCACATTATCAACATTTTCTCATCCCAAATCCAAAACACAGTCTCACACTAGCTTCTGTGAAGAAAACCAGCTCTATCCTGGCTGAAACCAGGACAAGTCTTTAAGTTGTTCCAGAATTTTTTTATTCTGATCTTCAAAACTGCGTGTCTGGCCTAAACCTATTATGACTGGTATCTTCTTGTGATTCTTACGGTGTTTTGGTTTAAGACTTATCTTTTCTTGGTGGAATTTACTCCTTCAGATGTTTATAACCACTGTTTAAATACATCTTAGGTCATATTTTTGTGCGGCAAAGCAAGCCCAAGTAGTTTTCTTAGACTTTTCTTGTCCCTGATCACTGAAATAGTTCATTATTGCACTAAGTAAAATTTGAAATTTCTGTGCTATTATTCTAAGTGTGATTTTAGTTGTATCTTTTCCTGTTATGATTTAAAAAAGAAAAATGTAGTAATGCAGGGAAAATTGACTATACTGTTTAAGATTTGATTTCTTCATTTAATTTGTTAAGCACAAGCTAAACTAATAATAGTTGTTTTACTTCCATCTTTGTTTTTGCAGAGTTTTGGGAGTTGACTCTAGCTGTTTTTTCTTAGCCTTTGTGCGGAAGTCTTGACTTCTGATTCATGCAGTGGCTTTCTGCTTCCCTTTTCTTAGCATGTTACTTCTTTTTCTAAAACAGAAGCAATATATTAAATTTTCCTGAATGTTCTTCAGATGGGACAAATAAGTTTGTTTAAAAAGTGAGTGTTTCCAGATGCTTTAAAACTGGTGAAAAATACTTTTTCACAAAAGGACCTTATTGACTCAACCATAAAAAAACCAAACCAACCAAAAAAAAAAACCCCAAACAACTCAGCCCAACCTTTTTGGATGTTGGTTAAGCATACTTGGTGCAGTGTTCTTATTTCAGATGCTCATGTAGCTCAAAGTGGGTGACTGAGTTATATTTATGACAAAACTCTTCACTGTACATCGTTTGGAACCAACTGTTTGTTATTCCTTGGCATTCATTGCCTTATTATTGAAGATCACACTTCACAAAACTATAGACTTAAATTTTATGTAATTGAATATTGGAATAATTGTTGCATGTTACCTGAAACAAAACACTTTACAGACTTCTCTCAGATATGCCCCACAAGAAGTAAAATTTAAAAACAGTTTCTGTTAATTTGCTGCAAACTGCAAACTTTTGCTGTATTCTGCTATCCACAACACAGCAAAAGATAAATTTTATCTAAATTTATGGGCTACAGAAGACTTCCTTTTCTGAAGTCACTACGCAGTACTTGAATCAGACACCAGAGACTATTGCTGAGATTAGATGGAATATTTTTCACCTGTCTGATTAAAGAAACTTAAATGCATTTGAATGCTAATAGTATAAGGATAACGGTATTTCAGTATCCTTTTCTTGCCTTTCTAGAATTGTGCAGCTCTGCTTCAGTAATAGACAACCTGAACCAAGTTAGCTTTTATGATATTTTTGTTAGAGAATGGTGGGTATATTTTGAGTTTGTGCTACCAGGGAATGATGAATTCATCATTCAATGATACATTTTGGGCCTGATCTTTTGTTACCAAGAGAGTTTCTGAAAGCAGTGGAACAGTGTTCAGATCTGTGGAGCTTGCCTCAATGAGCTTACTTCTGTATTAATGCTGGGAGTACAACAGATGTTTTATCAGTGTTAATGAACAGCAGTTGATCTGTTGTGTGGTGTGTGTATGTAAGAGAAGGCTTGCTAGCAGACAAATGAGATCTTTGTGATCTGTCAGTATAATTAAAGAAAACTCCTGTAAAAGCTTGTATGGGTGCATATTATTTACTTTCATTTTACTCAAATACTTTAAATGATATATTTTTTAATTTATTTATTTAAAAGTAGGACAGTCATAGAATCATAGACTCTTTGGGTTGGA
>NW_010554847.1:0-815 GCF_000687285.1 Phaethon lepturus | reverse complement strand
GGGAGCTGTAGTCCTGAGGCACGGGGCTTGCGGTCGGCGACGTTCGTTCCCCGCGGAATGCCGGGAAGCGTAGTCTTCTGGCAGTCGGCTTCCGGGCGGCCATGCTGTATTTGGTAGTGCATGCTGGGAGGGAGGTGTAGTTTTTAAGGACTGGGCTGCCCGCCAGCCTTATTGCTCGCGGGCGACGCGGCGCAGTCCTTGCTACCGCCGCGGCCCCCGCGACGCGGCACGAGGTGTAGTTTTTTTGCCGGTTTCGTGTGGTTTTCTGTGGGCTTCCAGCTGCTCCCTGAAAAGCATTAGGGACTTGCCTCGAGGGCGCATGCGCGATTCGGCACCTCCCGGCGTGGCGTCTTGCAGCTCGCGCGCCGCCCGTCTCGCTGCTGCCATCTGCCGACCAAAGTTTGGTACTGCAGTTCGGAATCGGCGCTTGCACGGCTGCACGCCACGCCGGCCTCGGTGCTGCCACCCAGCGATCAAAATGCGGTACTGCAGCTCGGAAGCCATGCATGCGCGGTGGCGGAGTTTGCCGAGCTCGGTGCTGCCGCCCTGCGTCCGAAGTTCGGTACTGCAGCTGGGAAACGGCGCGAGTTTTTTTGCAGAGCTCGTTGCTGCCGCCATGCGTCCGAAGTTCGGTACTGCAGCTGGAAAACGGCGCGAGTGCAGTGACGCGCTTTTCTGCCCTCGCTGCTGCCGCTTGGCGACCAAAATTCGGTACTGCAGCCCGTGCATTAGGCATGCGCGCTTTCCCGCGCTCGCTGCTGACCCCGGGGGCCAAAATACGGTGCTGCAGCTCAGAAGCTGCGCATGCGCGGTAG
>NW_010554846.1:0-30757 GCF_000687285.1 Phaethon lepturus | reverse complement strand
CGGGCTGCTCTCCAGCCACTCCTCCCCAGGATGCTACAAGCTTATCTTAAGCTGTCATTTGTCCATGTTAAACATACTCCATTTTTAAAGACACATTTCCCCTTTGTTGTGGCACATTTTTTGGTGAAAAGGAAAGGAGGGATCTCCCAGTGCTGATTTTCTCCTTATGTCCCCTTGTCACTCCTCCAGGAGGGACCTGCTGAGTTGTGTCAGACTATTTCTGAAGGCCCGTGCCTAGACACAATTCTTGGTGGAAGTAAGAATTTACTACTAGGCTGCATTATGTGTTGTCATTCCGGTCTCTCATAGGGTTAATTCAGCCAAATTTTTCTTCCCATTTTCCATGGCTGCTTTTTGTAAGCCCTTTGGAAACACAGCCATTTCCCCAGTGCTGGTATGGTCGTTGGTGACAGGAGTAGTGACACATAATTCGTCTTTCCCAGTGTGTGAATACCTTTTTGGATGTCAAACATGTATCAATTAGAAAAGCTTTTTCTGGTTGAAAAAGATTACTTTCCTCTTGTTACAGGAGAGTTAAAAGAATCAATACTGTTTATGTATAATTTTTCGGCTGAAAGATTATTCCTGGTTGACCTTATCTTGCCTCTTGTTAAATATTTGAAACACATTTTTATCCTATTAGTTTTCTAAACTGCATGTGAACCCAGTGAGGTGTGCCCCACAAGATGACTTCCTTGGTACGTAGCGGCATGAGGTATCCCATGGAAATTCAATTTGTGGTTGCAGGCAATTGTTTTGTTACGCTAATATGTCTCAACTGTCATCTTCATGTGCAGTCACCTAGGAGGCAGGGTCAAATTAGTATCAAAAGAAATCCTTTTTTCTCCTTCCAAATTAAATTATTAATATTTAACTAGTCAAATTACTATTAATTTTTAACATCTTAATTCACTGATCTTTTTCTGTGGAATGAGAATGCTTGTCATATGTTATGCATAAAGGTCCTGCTTCTGTCACTGTAAGATGGAGATTAGATGGAGGGCTCCTGGCTGACAGTCTGGGAGCTTGTGGCAGGAGATTTGCCCCAGGGAATTTATCACCATGATGCTGCAGGCCTTGTCTGTGTGTTCAGGGTTTCTGAGGAGTAGTTAAAATCAAAAGCTCCATATTCTTCTGGGGGAAAAAGTTAAGTAATTGACGTTAATGTGGTGCTGATTTCAGCACTTGTGCAACGTAGCTCTGGGATCCTTTGGAAAGTCAGATGCCTCTTTTCTGCAGCAGTATTTTCTGTTGTTCGCGGCCATTTGTCACATGTCACAGAAGTGACACGAGACACTGATCGTTAATGATTGTGATCAGGTTTGAGCCCCTTAGATGGAAGATGTAAAAGGACTGAAATTACAGTCTTTATCAAAACTATGTGCAAGCTGTACCTGTATCACTCCCTTCCCTTCCCCTGCGTGTAGGACAGGGAGGGGTGGCAGGCAGGTGAACCAGGAACCTTGTCTTTTCTTCTCCGTATAGGAATGTTCTTCTAGGAAATAGTCAATGAAGACAAAATGTCTTTGCATTTAGGGGTTAGAGCTAGCATCTAGAGCATGAATGTTACTTGATGTGTAAAGCATGTCTTCATTTAAATAATAAAAGGATTTGATCTTTTTATTTCTGGAAATTCTGTGAAGCTAATGTCTGAGTATATACCTCCTGGCACCTTCCTCCAATAACGTTACCGTGATTGTCTGTCTGACGTTTAACCTGTGACAGTAAGTTTGCATCTATCCCTTTCCCAGTGGGCTTTTGTCAGACTCGTTTCAGCCGTTCCTTGTTTCATTACATGATTACCAGCAACTCTTTTCACGTTGTCTCTTGATTATTTGCTAGCTCTTGTACCTATGAGCTCTCCCTGAGGTGTTCATGGTATTCCAGCATGTCATAATGTTTACCTGTCACCTAACAGTGACAGATGTCAGATTTTGTTTAGATACTTACCTTTTTGTTTCAAATGGTTCAAATATCCAGTCTCTTTCCCATTCTTTTCTGTTGGTAAACAATTTCATTATATTAGATGAGTTTTGCACTGACATGACACCTTTCTAACCGTTGCTTTACAAAAGAGGTGGCAAAAGTACCTTAGTCATCAAGTCATGTAGTCAGTTAATGAGACAGGTGGAATTCAGACTGTGCCAGATGTTCTCCCCCCTGGATTGTGTTTTCTCCTCTGGGCATATTCTGCAGGAAGATCTGTACCCAGTTTAGCTGACAGCATCGTTATTCCCTTTTCTGAGCTGGAGTGCTCTTTATAATCCTTCTTTTCTTCCCTGGAATAGATGCTGGGATTAAATTTTACGCAGCACAACAACATATGATAGGCACAGCTACATGTGTTTTGTGGAAGTTGTTTCTTGTGAACAAGACACTTGTTCTTTCCAAGTTCACCATTGCTTGATTCTCATTTCGGGTGTCTCACTTTTTCTAGTGAAACATTCTAATCCTCCTCCTGAAGTTTCATGCTTCTGTCTTAGTTTGCATGGTCATTTAACCACACTTTCTCTGCCTCATTGGGTGCCTATGTATGGATTTGTCATGTCAGTATTAGGTATTCAAGCTAAGTACAAAGTTTACATTGTACCACCTTCCATAATTTGATCTCTGCAGATGTTCCTCACACCTGGTGTTTTGTTTCTGTCTTAATCATTTCATGCTTTGCCCAAGGCTGAATCCAGTATCCTACTACCCACAGCAGAGAGGCTTCGGGTAACACTTTTTGAGTCAGTCATTGGTTAACACTGAAAAAGGAGCCAGAAAACAAATGTGACTTCACCCCTTGGGGCCCCTGCTCTGAATCTCCGGTGTATTTCTGCAGTGCTTTCCATGGTGCTTGATGATTTTAGGTACTTCAGGTTACTGCCTCTATTCTCCCTAAAATTATGTACTAAGTTTTTTTTGAGAAAAGAGACCTTTCTTGCATCATCAGTTTTCTTGGATAATCCTGTATTTAAATGCCTGTTTTTCTTGGATAGTAATTCATACTGTTTGTTACCACTTTTCTGTGACTGTCTGTGACTTTTCTAATGCATTTGGAACAGAAGTCTTTTAGAGAAGAATTCCCTGTTTTAATGAACATCAACCAACCATGTGTTTTTTTTCAGTCTCATGATGATATTTTTGTATATCTAAGTAATTTTTATTAATTTTTACTTAAGTGATGAAAGTGCAAAATAAAATTGCACTGTCATGATCCTTTGGTAAGTTAGTTGTGAAAGCTTGAGCAACGCACAGCATATAAATTCTGTTTGATCTTTTTTCTTAGCAGTAGGATCTTCATACTGTGCAACATTTTGCTGATATAAGAAAGTATAGTTGCAGCCAAAGGAACTCAGGTTGTGATCTTGTCAGATCTCATAAGACAAGTACAGTCTATTGTGATCACTATTACAGTAGAATATCTCCAGGGAAAAACATAGGTGCCGTAGGAAATGATGATGCACTAGTTGCCATTTCTGCTTTCAAATAAAAATTGATTCTGTGTGTTGAGAGTAAATATAATGCTGAAGTTGCACTCTTAGGGGTAAAATGATCTGATCACTTTCTTCCATGTAGAAATTCTGTAGTATTTTTGTGAGTCTAAAGGAATAAACTGAAGACTAATAGAGCGACGTAAAAAACGAGGCTTTTTTTCTTTTCTTTTTTTTTTTTAAGTGCTGAGAAACCATTTGTGCTGGTTAAACACATTGGGGGAAGTTAGGTTTTCAGCACTCTGAGAGAGCAAACCACTTTGTAATTTAGAAGCCTAAATACTATCCTAGAAGCCAGTTTTTAGACATCCGTTTGTAAGGACCTCAGCCAGCACTCACTGGTTTTGTTTGGTGAACTGCAACGACACAAATTATAGAATCATAGAATCTTTGAGCTGGAAGGGACCTTTAAAGGCCATCTAGTCCAACCTCCCGGCAATGGGCAGGGACATCTTCAACTACATCAGGTTGCTCAGAGCCCTGTCCAGCCTGACCTGGGATGTTGCCAGCGATGGGGCATCTACCACCTCTCTGGGCAACCTGGGCCAGTGGTTCACCACCCTTGTAAAAAAAAGTCTTCCTTATATATAGTCTAAATCTGCCCTCTTCTAGTTTAAAACCATTAACCCTTGTCGTATTGCAGCAGGCCCTGCTAAAACGTCTGTCCCCATCTTTCTTCTAAGCCCCTTTAAGTACTGGAAGGCTGCAGTAAGGTCTCCTTGGAGCCTTAGAAGCAACAGTCTGTGTCTACTCTGCCAAAAGCTTAAAATGTACTGGAGTCCATCCTTTTTGCACTATTTGCTTAACTGGAAACTTGTACATAAAACATAAAGCTGCTAAGTCTGCAGGGGAACCTAACAGCTTGACTCTGTCTAACTATGTAAACAGAAAATTGAGAAAAGTAGGGTAAGTCTTTGTGACTTTGGTGTCATGCTCCAACACTCTGCAAGCCTTTTCACTGCATCTCTGATAGGTGAGAAGAAATAATGTGTGTCCTGTCCTCATACTTGAACTCTGCTACAAAACCTTAACTGTAATCTTATGTGTTCTTGTACCAGCAGATTGACCCATCTGTTACACACACAGGTTTGTTTAGAAACAATTCCACCTTACTATATTGCAAGAGCACTAATAGACTTTTGTGCAAGTTTGAAATGGGGTATGTATTGCTTTTCGTAATTTTTTTTATGTGTAAGTTAAAACATCATGGAGTGCTGAAATCTGAAAGTCTTTTGAACTTGCATCACCAATATAAGTTCATCAAGCCATGACGGCTAAAAATTGCATCCAAAGCCCTGACTTGTACTTTTTGTAGTAGTGATTTTGAGATTTCTGCAAAATAAAGCATGCAGCTATTGTTGAACTGAAAATACCTGAAAGATGAGGTTCTGATATCAATTTCATAAAAAAATGCAGCTTTCTCAATTTTATGGATAAAAAGCAGCCTGTCCTTTTAGATTAACTTATATTTCTATGTAAGTAAATCAGTAGATATTGCTTTAGGGTTTCTTTTCCAACACAATGCAGGTACTTTGGGCCACATTCAGCTTTTAGCAACACAGAGGCAAAATAGAACTGTATCTTAAGATGTAATGGTAACAGGCATCTCTCCTGAAAACTGTAAATTAGGCAGTGGCCCCTGCTAGACAAAGTCTGTTTTTCAGATTGTGTCGTTATGTGTGGCTTCTTTATTTTCCTAAGTGAATGTCCTATGATTTAGAGGAACGGAGAGCTTCATAGAACTGTGGGTTGTTGTTTTTTTTTTTACCGTTCCTCTATCAATATTAATGCCACTGCTCCAGTCTAGCTGGAACCGTGTAGATGCTCTCTTTCAGTGTGGTCCATCACACTGAGTTCAAAACTTTATTTGCTCTCTGTATGAAATTCTCTGCTTTCTAACTGTGTCAAGAAAAGCAATAACTACTTAGAGAAACTTGGAATAACCAGTGGTTTACGACAGCTATACAAATCTATATACAATTTGTGGGTCTGGGCCTGGGATTTTGTTTTTGTGGGGTAACGCCTGATTCCACTAAAGTCAGTTGTAAACATCACATTAAGCATTTGGGATCAGGCTAACGGTCATAGAAGGTGCCTCATAAAAGTCCCATGTCTTGATGCTTCACCGGTTTGTGGAAAAGGTAGGGATTGTATTAGGAGTTTAATATTCCATAGTAATAATAAAGATGACCATATTCCTTAGTGTGTTCCCATTAAAAAGAGTTGGTATGCATTATAATTCAAGCATATAATACGACTTGTGTGAAGTTCTGTGTTTGTGGCAGTGCTTAGAACAGAAGGAGCTTCTGGCACATGGAGCTGTGCTCTGACCATTCCACCTCAAGGCCATACTGTATCTTCTACGAAATCTGGAATTTCTTCTCGCTTCCTTAAATGAATGAACAAATGAATAAATAAGAGCCTAGCACGCAGATCAGGTTACTGCAAACCGCTGGACATGCAGTGCATAACCTGGTCATTCTGCTTTAGAGATCCAAGAAGGAGAAAGACTTTCAAGATGTTGAGGTCCTTGCAGTTGAGCGTATAGCTATTTGCTCTTCAATACCACGTATGTTTACCATGTGGACAGTATTCAATTTTTGATAACTTTGTGAACCATTTCTTGTTCCTCTGAGACTTTGACTTAATCATTGATATCCCTTCTCCTTAAAAATGGGTTTATATTGGGCTGTGTTTCATTAGCAATATGCAGTATGCTCCTTTCACCCTGCGCAAAAGTTTGCGTAATGAGAGATTCATTCGGACCTGTAGGACCAGAAATGGAGCTCCTATGCACTCTATTACCATTAAATTTAGGAATTACTCTGAGTCTGTAAGACTGAAAATGGTCAATCCTCACTACTTAGTTTTAGTTCTGAATGTTCATCAGATCTACATGGAGCTCAGTCTCAGTGCTGAAGACTATGACTGTTATGTATATGCCAGCTTTTTGCTCAGCGAGAAACTGTACTTGCAAAAGAGTTCATTCTTTTGATGGTATGAATTTGCCAACTCTTCAAAGCATAAAGATAACAAAAGAGCCTCTTTGACAATGGAGTGTGTTTTCTTCCTCGGTTGAATTTTTTCAGTTGTATCTCTAAATCTGCAATGTGCAGACCTTTCCAAACTCTTGCAATGAGTTTCTTGTCTCGACCTGGTCTGAACTGAATTTCACAGCTGTCTCCACAATTGTGCTCAAAGTTGTTGGCAAGTTTTAGAATTAAATTAGTTACACAAGCCTAATGACAAAAATGACATATTTTTGTTATGTGAGAAATACGTTGAGATGAAAGATGTGGAAACTGTAATGGATTATTAATCCTCTGGCATAATCATACAAGCTGTCATAGTGTGTAGTGTTTACATACTGTTTTTTTTTCTTAAGATCCCTTTTCAGCATTAGACAACCAGACAATGCTGCATCCAAACATGAATAATCTAGCTTTCAAAAAGAAGTCCACGAAACAAAATATCCAGTTTAAATTGAGAGCGTGTCAGGTGGATTGCCATTTTATTATCAATCTGCTTGTTTGTTAAGGATATATGCTGGAATTTCTGTATATATCAATATTATTAATATTTCTCTGGTATATATGACATGGAAATTCGATGTAAAAAATCCCCCTTGATACTGTGACTCTTCACACCAATAATCTGGTAGCTGTTCTATATCAATAAAATGACTGTGATATTCTTTACTAATTGGACATGTCTACTCAACTTAAACACACTTTAGGTGACTAGGGAAATACAATTTAAATGTAAAGGAAACAGTGGTGTACACTTCCAGTGATTCTTGAATTTTCAAACATTTGACCTAGTTTGTTCAGTGCTGTTTTTCTTTAACCTTGGGGAGCTTCTTATCTGCCTGCAATGTGTCCAAGCCTTAGACACAGTTTTTCAGGATTTCACTTTTTTAGGTTTTCCTCTTTTTCCTTTGCTTTCTTGTTTTCTTTTTTAATATTGTGTTCAGAAAACAATAAAACCAAATGTCTGTCTTCCCACTTCCTAACAAATGTTATACAGCCATTTAAGATATATGTGCAAATATTCTGTACTGTGCTAGCAAAACATCTACTTCTCTTTTCTTCTCCTTTTGCAGAAAACAAATGCAACGTTACTGACAGCAAGGCTAACTATTATTCATCTTGATTTAACAAAAAAATATATATTTTTATTGTAACAATTTAGAATTTCCTGTCACTGCTCAGTGAACTCATCTCATGGAAATTCAAATGGGTACTACTGGTAGTTGTTTTTATGAAGTAGTGAGGCGGAAAAGAGGATCAGAGTGTAAAGCACCTTTCCCTTGCGGGGCTGGGGGAGAAGATAGGTGTATATACAAATGCTCTAAATTAGCCATTGCCATTCAGAGAAGAGATACTGGAATTATTACAGATAGTTCTGTGAAAATGTCAGCTCACTGCTTGGCCATGGTCAAAGATGAGCAGAATAGTGAGATCCCTTGGGAAAGGCATTGAGAAAAAAATGGAAAATATTATTATGCTATTGTATAAATCCATGATGTTCTGGTGTCTTGAATCCTGTGTGCAATTCTGGTCTGTCCACCGCAAAAATTGAGGGGATGACATGGAGACCTTCAGTGCAAGAGGGGAAGTGGCAGATGAGTCCTTCAGATTGTGGGATGCTTATGATGTGAATAGCTGCCAGCAAAAGGTCTTGTGTTGATACAAAAGAAAATGTAAAGTCTATCTGATATTTTATTAATTTCAAACAGAACCTGACTTTTGCTTTTATGTATTGCGTTTATTCACATAATTAAGCGTATAATATGAAAAATGCAGTTAAACAGGGCTGTGTGAAGGCAAACACTGGAAGTGTAAACTGAATTGAAGAATGCTATAGAGGGTAGATCATCCAAACAATAGCAAATGATTCTTCCTTGACTATTCAAAAATAGTTTCAACTCAATACATTTTAGGTTTCTGTATGTTAAATTAAGGTAAGCGTAAAAGGGAAAGCAAAAGTTCCTTATGAAAAACATTGGCTTATGAACTTTTTTGTGTACTATGGTGGAAAGGGACCTAGGGGTGCTGGTTGAGAGCCAGCTGAACGTGAGCCGGCAGTGGGCCCAGGTGGCCAGGGCGGCCAACAGTGTCCTGGCCACCTTCCTGGCCATATCAGGAATAGTGTGGCCAGCAGGAGTAGGGAAGTGATCGTGCCCCTGTACTCGGCACTGGTGAGGCCGCACCTTGAATCCTGTGTTCGGTTTTGGGCCCCTCACTACAAGAAGGACATTGAGGTGCTGGAGCGTGTCCAGAGAAGGACAACGAAGCTGGTGAGGGGGCTGGAGCACAAGTCTGATGAGGAGCGACTGAGGGAACTGGGGTTGTTGAGTCTGGAGAAGAGGAGGCTGAGGAGACCTCATCGCTCTCTACAACTACCTGAAAGGGGGTTGTGGCGATGAGGGTGTTGGTCTCTTCTCCCAAGTAACTAGTGATAGGACAAGAGGAAATGGCCTCAAGTTGCGCCAGGGGAGGTTTAGATTGGATATAAGGAAAAATTTCTTCACTGAGAGGGTGGTCAGGCATTGGAACAGGCTGCCCAGGGAGGTGGTGGAGTCGCCATCTCTGGAAGTGTTCAAGAAACGTGTGGATGTGGCGCTTCAGGACATGGTTTAGGGGACATGGTGGCGCTGGACTAATGGTTGGACTTGATGATCTTGAAGGTCCTTTCCAACCTAGTGATTCTGTGATTCTGTAATTCTACAAATGATTCCGGAAAAAAAAATCTTCTTTTATAATATATATTTTTGTCATCCACGGTTCTTTTTATTTTGCCAATATATGTAACTTGTATGGGGTTCACAGGAATAAGGATCATTAGTAAGGTCAATTTATTGGCAGTAAATAATGAAGTCTCTATATACTGGAGCAGAATGTAGACCTTTGTATTCACGTCTACTTTCTGCTTCTTGCGGAGGGGAAATAAAGGCAGCCCAGCATTTCAGTGCAGAAGACATGAGTTGTAACGACTTCATCCACTGAAACTGAAAACATACCAACTGCTGTCATTATTGCCCATGTTTGCATACTGGCCTCATCAGGATGAGATAGTAGGTTTAGTCCATTTTCGCCTAGGTATATCCATGTATCATGCTAGTTATGATACGTCTGAAGTGCATGAGTAGATTCCATTGGCTTTGTCTATGATCTTCTAATACATGTTTACAAAGAAGATTTCATTGTGGTGTGAAAATCTAAACTAAACTAACTAATAATTAAAGTTGAAATTGAATCACCTAGGCAAATCTCAGGGATTCTCTCTAAATACCAATTTAGGAACATGAATCTTACTATTTTGTTACATTGGTTTCTAGGCAGTTCTAGGCAGTTTACTTTATTAGAATTAAAACAAAATAAAAAGAATAAGCATGGCTTACTTTAGTAGTTTATTTTATAAACTTGACTGTAGATAGGCAAATGTGACCAAAATCTAACCAGGTGCCAGAAAACCAGACAGAAACATTCAAGAGGTTTTATTCAGACAGGCAACTGCATGCACATTCAGAATTTTACACTCAAATTACATCCCACTATTTCTTCCTAATTACCCAAGAGTAGCACGTCTACTCTTTCAGAATGCAGTCTGAGTAATTTCATGTTTAACACTAGAAGCCATTCATTGTGTCATGAGCTACAATAGCATTTTAGTTTCTTATTAAAAGAACTGCAAATCCGATATTGCTGCCAATACTTTGTACGTTTAAGTGCTCATAAGGATAGAGGTGCAGCATGTCCTTATGTCATGGAACAGCGGGGCTTTTCCGTTCTACGTCCTGTTCCTTCTCCCTGTTTCCGTGCAGAAATGCGCAGGGTGAGCTTGGATGACTGAAGTTCAGAATGGGCGTACACTTAACTTTGCTTCTTTAATTCTTGTAAGCAGGAAAAAATGCAGGGTTTGTTTGGGGTTTTTTATCTTTTTTTTTTTCCTTTCAGAGTTGTCTGGATTCACAATTAGCCATTATCTTTTACCAGCTTACCATCTGCAATGTAATTTCTTGTTTGATGTATGTATCTTGTTTCTAATTGCCCTGGTTTTCTAGGGGGGATTCTTCCTGTGTGTTCAGAGTAATGCTTACTTTATTCAGTGTGTTTAAAAGCTGTCCCTTTTGTGTCATCAGAACTTGTTATGAGCTGAAATCCTGATTCCGCTAAGTCCACAATTCATCCTAAATTCAAATTTTTCCACCTCTCATTTTTGACATTGAATCCTAACGCCATGCAACAAAGCGTTGCTTCTTTTAAAAAGTATTTTGAGAGATGGCTTTCTGCTTTCTGAGTTTTCAAAGGCCATTGCTTAACTTTTGCCAGATAGCTAATTAGTTTTACATTAGGGCATGTATTCTGTACAAATGGCCTCTCTATTAATAAATAATGGTAGCATCTGATGACCTTGCTATTGCTTAAGTGAGTTGTCTCTCTATTGTAAGTCTCTTGGTGTATAGAAATGTTTGCTGCATTTGTGGTTACATACCCCAGAAGCAGACTGTCTTCTCAACAATTTAGAAACCAACTTAGATTTCCTTTCAAGGTTATAAGAATAAATATAAATAGTCAGAATCTTTACACAATGTTTTCCAAAGACGAATGTTTTGTTATTAATGTGTGAAGGCTTTGGGGAGCTAATGGAAGAAAATCCTTATAATAAGAAAATAGTTTCCATCTGGTAAGCAAGTTTAAATTGGGGCCTTTTCTTGTAATGGGAAGGGAGAGTAGCTATGGTGAGGGACCGTTCAATGGGATATATCTCCAGTAATTGCATTCCAGTGTCAGTCCTTTTTCAAAGAGCATCTTTATTTAAAGAAAATAAAGATAAAAAGGTTGACACTCTTGATGAAAAATAAATCCTGTGTCAAATGTACCTTTTAGAAATTATAAGTTTGAAATCCATTATGGGCTTTTGAACTGTACAAGGGAAAGCTATCCTGATGTTACAATTAGTTATGACTCTTAACCAAAAGGTTCTTATCTTTTCCATGTATTCTTTGCTATATTTTTTAAACCTGGGTTTCAATTTTCTATTAAATATTTTAGACAATGTGTACAACAGTATAAATACTTGAGTTATTCCAAGCATGTACGGGGGGGAAAAAAAAAGCTAAGGCAAAGTAGATCCACTTTTAAAGTTCATACAAACCCAGTAAGTCTATTGGTGGTGTGTCTTTCAGCATGGGAAAGCGGACACATCCTAGAAATTCTGCAGCACCTCTGAAAAATGCATTTAAAAAAATACACGCACAAAATATAAGCAAAGGCCATCTTTCTTATGTATAATGAATAGAAAAAGATTTTATTGAAAAGATCTCTTTAGTAAAAATGTGGATATTTCTAATATCCAAAACTTCAAGAGTATAGAAATATGCCATTTTTTTAATCGCTGACAGTTCTTCTGATGCTGATTGTCAGAGCTGCCCAGAACCTTTCACAAACACTACGTCAGGTACATATGAATGGAGAAAATTTGTATTTACCTATAATTGTTTGTTTATATGTTTAGGTATTCGTGCATCTGTATTTATAAACACGTGACGAATAAATCCTCTTTTACTTTGCACGTGTTCTGAATTATTTTTATGCGGTTGTTTATACTCACAGTTTTGCAATATGGTGTGGGTGGCTTTATGCAGAAAACATTACCTCAGGCAGAAAAAAACGGTGTATGGCACCCTCCCCCCAGCCCCCAGCGTTTTTCCTACTGCTTTCTTCCAGTTCGCTTTAGCCCAGAACAGAAGGTATTTTTCAAGTATGACAAAACAAAAGTAGCTGTGTGTTCCCTCAGGAAGACTGGGCTAGAAAAATGGGGGTATGGGAGATTTGACAGAAATACGAGTGCCTGAAAGTTGCTGACTTTTTTGTTCTTATTTGAATATTCTTATTTATACTTCACCTTGAAGTGATCAACCATCAGCAGGGTTACATGTGGATGGTGGGGCAGCTGGAATGCTCGCTCCTTTGAGAGGTGCCGGAGTTGCTACAACCTGCAGCTGCTCTAATGTCATTAGCCTAAATAGGTACATGTGTCTTGAAGAAAGCAAAAGGTCTCTTTAAAACTGAGGCCAATGGCTTCACAGCTGAAATGCATCATGATTGATGATTGTGCTGCTGCTAAAGGTGTAGCTAATGCCGCTGTTAGCAGAGGCTTGCTCTTTTATAGTGACCATTCTGTGAGCACTTGTGGAGTTCAGTGGTGTTCCTGGGCTCCTGCAGGTATTACTCAGTGGTTTTGTACATCTGCACAGTAGGTGTTGGTGTGGGGTGGTGTGTGCTTGGCTGGGGTCTGTCTGCCTTGAGCACGCCCGGTCCGGGGGTTGCAGCGTGATACAGCTCACGCTGTGGCGGGCTGGCAATCGTCCTTATTTCAAGAGTTTCTTTGCAGTTTCGTGTTCCTGAGGCTTTGTTTTCCCATTGAAGTGTGACTAGTTTCTTCTTGGGGATTTCAGGAAAGAGGGGGTACTGTGTGTGCCCTGATATCAATGCGCTTGCAAATCAGCCTGTGTTTTGGTATCGGGTAGTTTTCTGTGATTTGTAGGATGCGTTGGTGCTTCTTATAATAGGATATGCAACTAACCATCTACTTTAAATTATTTTCTGGTGAATTAACTTTGCTTTTTATGTGATTGTTATCTCTGTAAGGGCACGTAATATTGAAACGAATTCTGTTAGGCAGCTCTGAGTATTCTGATCGTCAAGATAAACGTTTTATTAGCTAGCCTGTGAACAAAGCAGCGATAACTAGAATATCTACTTTCAACTACTGTGCACGTGCCATCATGTGAGACTACCCACGTATAAACGTCAGCGTCCCCCGACCTGTAGCGCAATCAGAGTGGACTGCTGTTCAAGTTGATGCAATTTCAGTTGCCTGAGGCAAGCAGTTAACCAGGGTTGACTTGCAAATGACAGTTTTTTTTCAAATAGAAGTTTCCTGTAGAGATTTTGTTTTTAAGACCGTAGTTTTTCAAAACTGAAGCATTGCTCAGTGTACGTGTGGAGGACACTCACAGTTGATACATGTCGTGATTCTACAGAGTACAACACGGGTGGCAGATGTATGTGTTTGTAAAAAGATGACTAATTTCTTACCAGTGACCTTTCAAGTGCTTTTGGAGGCTGGTGGCCATCCTCAGATAAAGGCTGTGGGATGAATGAGCTTTATAGTCATTCCTTCACAAGCTGGCCTGATTCAGGTGTGGACTCGGATAATAAGATGCTCTTGAGGATTTTGGAAAAGTTCATGAAAGCTTTTGGAAATTCTAGAAGGTTTTTCTCCAGAAGCAATATATTAGGTTTAAATGTGTAGTTTGCTGACCTTAGCTGTAGCTTAGTGGCTAGGAAACGGGGACAGGTGAGCTGAAGGTTCAGAGATGATGTTTCCTTTCGTACCTCATCTCTACTTGCAGGAAAAATAAAGTAAGTAGAACGTAAACCGGCAGTTGATATTTTATTTTTCCTTTTTTGCAATAGAAGATAGATATCCCTAAATTTTCTGTAAAATCTTTAGCATTTGAGAATTTCAGAAGAATGACAAATATTGAAAAAAAAAAAGAATCTTGTAATACTCTGTATTACAGCGGGAAACAGAGGCACAAAAAAAAGAAGTAACTGATCTCTGGGTTTATCAAAGACAAAGCATGGAACAGAGGTGGCAATAGCCACGATTCCCAAGTAACAGAAATATTAATGCTGAAGATAATTTACGGAGATTTATTAAATAAACTAACTTGTCTGTAAACAAAGAATGGTGCTGCTGTTCTTCTGAATGTTTCTTCTGAAATGGTACCTGTTTCTTGAAATGGATATTAATAATCCAGGGGAATGAGTGCTGGGTCAGGGAATTGCATCCTACTGTACTGTCCTCAGTAAGCCTGCCAGTTCTTTTTGTCTTGGATCATAAGCTCCTTTTGTGTATATTATGCAACAAATAGAAGTCACAGAGAGATGGGTGACTTCAAACTTAATGATGACAGTTTCATTTCTGAGCATGGCAGCATATTTATTTACATCTACATATACGTGTGTGTGTTTAAAAACAAAAAACCCCCAAAAAACCCAACAAAAAACACCAAACCAACCAACCAAAAAAACACCCCAAACAAGACCAAATTAAAAATTACTTTTGTTTGTCCTTTAGAATCCCCTTTCTTGTGCTTCTCATTTTCAGATGAAAGGGAAATTTTCAAAATAAGGCATGACACTGAGATTTTTGTCTCAGCTGTCACGTCTTGAGGGCTTTGGAATGATGCTGTTTGTGACTCTTTTCACTTGTTTCTCGGTGTCCTTCTCTTCCAGTCTTTGATTGCTATCTAATCATATAGTATTTACTGTAACATTAAAGCAAAAGCAGGTTCTGTTTGATGTGCTTGAATGGGAGTTTTTGGAAAGTGATGCAAGACAGTGATGTTCTTTGCAAATTAGTCTTAATGTCCTTGGAGTTTAAACAAAACATGAGCCCACCTTCCATGCTCACTTCCAAGTGTAAACACCAAGTACTCCAAAGGACAATTGCTTGTGAAGGAGAAGGAAGCCTAAGATAACTCACTGTTGAGAGAGTCTTAAGGATTTTTCCATCTGGAATAAAAGATTTTTGTAGCTTGATAGAAAATCAATGCTTTCTCACTCTTATTAGGCCTGTAGCAACATCATCTATAGACATTTCTACACCAGGGAAAATTTAATGTGAAGTTCCCATCATTGCAGCCATACTGCTGCTAAGAAATCTTGGGATTCCTCATGCCGATGAGGTTCCCTCAGTCCTCCTTGTGCTAGCAGCATCAGGATGTCTCATGAAGGGCATGTTCTCATGATGAGATTTGTTGCTATCTCTACAAATTATATCTCCTTAGAAAAAAATGACCTCTGTTTTAAGTATGACTGTGGGAATGCAGCTTTGTCAGTGTTAAATCTTTCAATATTGCCAGCATCTGTAGGTCTGCAGGAGTGGTAAATACAATGATTTACGTTGTCAGAGTCCTAGAACAGCACAGCAGAGTACAATCTCTTGTGCGTTTTGGCAAAGCACGTGTATTACCACTGGGAAATCTTTTGCTTAGACTTGAAGTGCTGAGAAGGTAGTTGACTAATTTTGGCAATTGTTTGAGTAGGAAGGTTCTTGTGTGTACATGAGCCTATTGCAAAGGCATTCTCATCATAGTCTGAATATGAACACGTGAAAGCTAACAGTAATAATTAATAAAAGTAGTAAGAGGAGTGAGAGAGATGACGGAGAGGGTGTCTCTTAAAAGAAAGCATCATTCAACTTCAGCTGCCTGTTAAGCACTTGCTTGAGGAGGGTAGCTCGATACTTCTTGGCTCTGACCCAGCAGTCTGAGCACCATGAGACGAGAGTGGCAAGAATAAGGCTGTGGTACAGCTTCTTAAAAGATGAAGGAGAGAACAGGCAGCCCTTGAAGAAGCCTTGCATTCAGAATATGTAAGGCGTCTGAAAATTGGAAAGTAGCTGAAGTGAATTACTAAGTGGAGCTAGGGACCAACATAAACTAACAAATATAAATGTAAGCCTGAATTTATCAGCTAAAGCCAGGCATATTTGAGTTTGTGTGTGTGAGAGTTTCTTGCTAAAAGCAAAGAGCGAGTGAGTGATATATCGCTTTGGTGCGCTTTAAAAGAAAATGGTTGCAATCCATATCATTTTGCTGTCAAATGTATTTGAAAAATAGAAAACATGTGTTGGATATATGTTCTGCAAATAGCTATCAACAGTGTTCCAGAAGTATTTGGTTTGGAGGGTTCCTTGGAATCCAGGATTCAAATCTACACTTGTCTTGAGTTATCTTGCAGTTGGCTGTCATCCTATAGTGGGATAAAGTGAGGGCATTGCAGAGGTTAACTTTAGCCTGGCAAAGCCTGGGATCCTGTTGTTCTCAGTGGAGAGGCCCTTCCAAAGGGATTAATTCAGAGTCTGTAAAAATGAGTGTTTTGCTCATGTTTTAGAGGCAGTACCTCTGTCTGTGGTCTATAGAAGGCTACATTAAGTCCGTAGTTCTTTGAACACCCCTTATTCACTGGTGTATTTAAGCAAATCCTTGATTCCAGAAAGGGATACCTTTTACCTCACAGTAGATGGATACTAGCCTGATGATTGTAGTTGCATAAATGAAGACTACCAAGAAGGATTCCAGATTCTGATTTTTGGTTATGTTTGTTGTCCTTTGTATGGTTTTAAGAAATTTCCTTGTATCCTCTTGATTCCACTGAAGAAAACTGTAAATCCACCAAGGCGAAGGTGTAAAACATTCAGGTTTTCTTTTTGCAATCCAACTGCACGTAAACTGATGCTTTACTAGCCAAAATGTAGCAGGAGAGTAAAGTGCAGGAGCTGCAGCAAATCAGGCTCAGTGGCAGCAGTTAGAGTTGCAGGATGAAAGGAAAATACGGCCCATTTGTCTGGAAGTGTCTTTGGAGTCTGATGATATGAATGTACTGAAAATGTAAAAAGTTTTTACGTGCTGCTAGAGAAGGAGTCAGCTTGGCGTGCGTTAGAGCCCGTGGCTGTGATGACTGAACTGTGTATTTAAAGGGTGTCCTGTTAGGGCCCCTCTTGTCTCACTTATCTTGTATTTTATGCTTCTTCATGTTCTGTTTTTTTTCATAGTCATACTTTACCTCCTCACTGATTCCCTTTTTCCCCTCTACATAATCTCCTCTCACCGTGCACGTGTTGTTGAGTCTCGTAACTGAAGCAGACCCATAGCTGACTCCCACACCAAACTCCCAGTGTTCAGCCATTGTGGCAACCTTGTTATTCCACTTGGTTTTCAAATGCCACATCATCGCACTAAGAAGCTCACCGTCTCTCTTGTAAATTTTTTTTTTCTTTTTCCCCCTTGTAGAGCATGACGAGTGTGGCAGCGAACAGCATAACTGTGATGAGAACGCAATCTGTACTAACACTGTCAGGGGACACAGCTGCACCTGCAAACCTGGATATGTGGGGAATGGGACCATCTGCCGAGGTAAGCCTGTTACTCTAGAAACACTGTAATCGTGGCAGACTCTATTAATATTTTCTGACAGTCACCTACATTCTGGTAACTGGTGATGGCTGGATTTTGTCTATCTATCTATCTATCTATCGCTGTAAGATTTATCATCGGGCAAACGGAGTATGCATGGAGATGGTGGGAATTGATTTGGGCGTAACTTCTTGGCAAGAGGAAGTATTTTTTGGAATGCTAGAAGAAAAGAACTTTTCATTTACTGTCACCGAATACTGTCATTTGAGCTAGTATCATTCAGCCTTTAAGTGATGTTCATTGTTTTATAAACCGTGGATGGTATGTGCCATCACTTTTACAGTTTAAAATTTGACCCGATGCCTTTTAAATTAGGATAATTGTCTTTTATGCTAACGTCATATGGTTGTTATTAGACTACTCACATCAGAATAGGGGTTTTTAAATTTTTAAAAATCTTTACCTTTAAATGTGTATTTTGAAGATATTTCTCTTATGTAAATAAGAAATGCTGATAGTCAGCCATGCTTTCTGTGAAGTAGTAGGTCATTTATTTGGGTGTGGTTTTGCTTTTGTTTCTGTAGAGCAAATATGTTACATAAAAACAGAGGAGGAAATATATTGACTAGTTGGCTTACTGAGGGCTGTGTCATGAAGTACTATTGCGTTGTAACTCAGGCATTTATCAATTATATTTGTCTCATAAAAAGCTATTTTTTTGTCTTGTCTGGGATTGCATACTTTCTGACTTGCAGTAATAGAAAACTAACATTTAATTTTTTTTGAAATGGCGAATGTACAGGGTAAAATATTCTGTACTTAGTTTGGTGGCACAAGAGGCTGGGTATTAATTTTCCAGAATGTTGTAAATTGGCCAAGCAATTGCTTTAAAAGAGAAGGAAGATTGATGTCATACTTATTTCAAGCTAAAGTTCTTGACCAAGATTAGCCTGTCAACTGCTGAATTAGCATATAACATCTGATTGCTTTTTGATAAGGTTTTCTTCGGGTACTGTTCATCCACACAAGAGCATCCCTGTATTTAAAACTGTAAAATGGCTTGTAAAGATTTAAGCAGGAATACAAAAATGTTATGAAAATGATGGGCAAGTTAAACCTTGGTGTGTCTATATTGAAGATCAAGAGGTGATGGTGGGGAGAACTCATGTTTTCAGTCTTGATTACCGTGAATGTAAACTGCAGGGTAGGCAACGAGAGTTTCAGGGAAGTCTGAGTGAACAGCCTGTCCTTTTGACTGTGGTTTGGTTTTTTTGTTTGGTGTTTTTTTTTGGTTTTTTTTTGTTTTTTTGTTTTCTGGGGGTGATACAACAAGACAAACCCTTAATCATATTTCTTTGAAGCAGGGATGTTTGGATTAGTTCATAAATACTGTGTTTTCACACGGGTTTTCTTTGTTTGCACACCTGGATATTTGGTTTAATGTGCCAAAAACTCAAAGCGCAACTCCCACTGCATATTTATTAATCTAGTAATATTGAAGTAATGAAAATTACACTGTGGAAATGCAACAATGTTTTTACCCTCAAAATTTTGTTGAAATCTGAGATGTGGATAAAATATATATTACTTTTTTTTTATGTGCCATTCAAGACATACATGACTGTAGTTATAATTGTCTTTTTGAGATAGGTGTATGTGGAAATAGAGGAAACAAAGTACATTCTTACATTTTGGATGGGAAGAATTAGTTGAAAAGAGAACTGGCGATTATAGAAGGGGGTTTGTAGTCTAATTATCCTTAAAGTCTCTATGGATAAAAATAATGCATCACTGCATGGAATAGTTACTACTGCAGATGAGCTAATATGCGAATGGTGTGCATTTTAGTGAATAGTAGAATACTCAATGTACAGTAGTGGTCCGAGTTTCTCAGCCTGTGGTTCTGTGGTCGCTTAAGGTTTTTAAAGGTTTGGACTGCTAATTTAGGAAATGCTCCCATTCTACCCATGGCAGCACCAGAAACACCACTTTTGCCTCTTTTTTTACCGAGTTTAATGGTGATACATTATCAGTTACCAGTCACAGCGGTTTCCTTGCACAAATGCTAGTGTTGGCACAAGGAAAGAGGCATGAACATGTCAGGACAGCTATAAATGGCTTATGATGTCTTGTAATTTTGGGGCTTTACCTTCAGGTGATATAAACTGGGAAAAAATTGATACAAGCCAAGGGGATCAGCTTAATGTAATACTGTGTGAAGATACAACAAACATTTCTCATCTCCTTGCGTCATGTGTAAGTGCGTTATAAATGTTTACATGCTACGTTTTCTGTATGTACAAAAAACAGTTGTTCCATCTGAATATACAGTAACAATAACAGTTGTTCCACTGAAATAACACATCTCTGTAGTTCAGTAAGAAAGCTTATTAATATTGTCCAGCAAAACCGTAAATAGAAAACTTATAGTTTTATTCTGAGAGAAAAGGACTGGCTTTGTGCTATGTTTTTTTTGGTTAGAGAAAAGGACTGGCATTGTGCCTGGTTCAACAATCTATTTCAGCAATGTTATAAAAAATAATATCAGAATAATGTTCCTCTTCGACTTTACCGGATAACACTGTGATAGCCTTTATAAAAAACCCAGAATACCGTTATTTGTATTTTAGAAAAGAAAACGTATGTGTAGTTAAATCAAATTGCATGGTGGTAAATATAATGGTAATGGTAAATATAATGAAGTTCCTCTGGCAGGAATTTGTGATGTTTGCATTTTTTGAGAAAAGTATGGAGAAATAAAAAGAAGTAATCTGGATATGAATGTTATGATTGCTGGGGATTTAGAAACAAAAACATAAAACTAATATTGAAGAGGAAAGCAAATTTTTTTTTTTTTTAAATCTGTATAACCAGGCTGTTGCACTTCTTGAGTAGAAAAAGAAATTTAATGCATAAGGAATTGCTTTACTGTAAATGTGGTAGACTAGACTATGTAATTAAGGACTGTGTTAAACTAGATGTGGAAACTCCACACTACTGCATGGTGGAAAAGGGCACAGACCAAGACCAAATGCACTTCTGCATTAAAATAGATACTGCCATGGTTGAAGGCACATAAAAATGGAAAGAGAAGCGGAGATGAACACAAGAAAATCTTTATAAATGCATAGTTACCAAAATATAGAAAGTGAGACCATATAATAGAGACAAATTAGACTAGTTTTCTATGTATACTCGCACTTTCACTGTAAGAAGTGGGCTTTAGCACCTCAGAAATACACTGAAATTTTGGCAATAGCTTGGAACGGAACGAGGCTGAGGTGAGCTGAAATGACAAGGCAGGGTGATGCTGTACCGTCACCATTAATAAACTTGAGAGAGTAAATGGACCCCGAATCACGTATGTTATATCTTAGGATTACTTCAGAAAATTAGAATTAGAATAAGGACATCTTAGCTGGAAGAAATGACAGCATTAAAGGCAGAGGACAGAGGTATAACTAGTTGAATAGAGAGACATTCTGAATCTACAGATTTGTTAAGTTGCTTTTTTTCTATGAAGGAAACTTTGGGGGGAAAAAAAACCCTCAAAAGAACTAAGAGTGTTTTGGAAAAATAGAAAAAAATTGTAGGTGGGTAACAGGAGACTCATGCCATGCCTGTTTACTTGAATTTTGTAATTGAATTACAGAATTTTTAGATGAGGGTAGAATAAGGACAATCGGAGCAATTTCACTAAACTTCAGGATAGGATTTAATAGTACAGCGTAAAGACAATTAACTTAGTGTAGAAGAGAAAGGTGATAAAAATTGGTTTAGCAACTCAATGTTCTAGTTTAAAAAAAAGTGTGCTGGACGAATGACTACCTGGTACAACATGGCACTTCGCAGTGCGCCTGTCAGAATGGACCTTGTGGGAAATGGGTGTTTAGTGGCAATGGTTAGATGAAAGAAGTCTTAGTTTGCTAGGACAACCAGGTTTATGAATAACCCGTCACCTGTAGACAAGGTTGTGTGTGTGTGAGTAAAATTGTCATGTATAAAATGAGTAAAACTCACTGTCATAACTCTAGCAGAAGAGCCAGGGACATAGAGTAAGTACCACATTTAGACTGCAGGGGTTCTTGGTCTGGGTGGTATTGCAGTGTTTCTCTGTGAAATCTTGGCAGGGCTTGAGTCTGGGAGGCTGGAAAATGTGTACCGGAAAAATGTCATTCTCTCTTTTTTGTCTTGGTAAGTTCTAGTTCCGCGTGGCAGCCTTGCACCACGTGCTGTGGCGTGACATGTTGAAGTGGGATGTGTCATTTGTTGAAACATAAAGGACCTTGTGCTCCACCATCTACTTTACCTTAGCGAGATGGAAGCTAGAGAATATTTTCTGTGGGACGTACAGTCCTACACAGTCCTACAGTTTAGCAGTTTTATTATAGAGCTTGTGCCTCGTACCACTGAAGCCAAAGTATATTCATAAAATAATTGATTGCATTTGGGATTAAATGCCTTAAAACAAACAAACAAAACCTCGCCACCAGATTTTGTTGGGCCTATATGTCTGACTTCTCAGCACGAACACTGTGCAAGTCACTGTCAAGGTTTTGTTGCAATCAGTTGCTTCCTTTTGTACAAGGAGACCTAGTTGTAGTATACAGGGTTTGTCCTAGTTCTTGTATTTTGTTCCAAAGGGTCGTTGTAAAGTATAAAGTCTGCCTGTAAAAGTCCTTATATGTTATCAGAAGATTAGAAGTGGCCTTGAATATACTCGGATGGTAAACAGGGGCAATTCTTCTGAAACACGGACAAGGTGTGTTTGCTCATCTTTTTTTCCTATGTTTCTGTACAGGGGAATGAACAGAAGTCTAGCACTGAAAACAAGTGCAGGTATTTTTCATTGTACTTCTATGTTCTACTTTCATAGCCTGTCTAACAGGTATATTTAGTGTGCTATTAATATCTCATTTAGTGGTTTCTATTGAGGTGCAGATTTATTAGAATGATTAAATGAGGTGGATTTAGTTACAGTCATAAACCTTAAAGTAAATGTGTGCAATATGACTGATGCCTGGGCAGAGAAACATCAGGTATTGTGAAATAAAAATCAAAACAGTGTTTATTCTAATTAGTATTCAGGCTGTAAAATGACTTATTTCTGTCAGAGTATAGAATACTTCTTTTTTTTTTTTTTCCCCCCTCTTGTTGTTATATTCTTCTGCAGCATTTCACAGGAGACATTTAAGGCATTACAACTCAGAGTATGATGGAGCCTTAAAGATGAAAGCCATTATTTTTAAGTGGCTCAGTTTTTCTGGTGTAATCTGGAAGTCCAAATTAGCTTCTTAATCGCACTGTGGTTCTTCGTATATATGTGCCTTGCAAGGTGTGTTTGGGAGTGCAGTTGGTACTGGTGACCTTAGTGGCCACTTCTTGAATAACTTATTGGGAACCTGATAGGAGAAGTGACCAGATTTCAAACAGATACCCTTATCTTTTATAAAGTGAGGGGAATAATCGTATGGAGTCTTTATTCCTAATGCATTCAGAATGTTTCCTGATGACCAGAGTACATCACAGGCTTGAAAACTGCTTGTTTGATGTAAATCGGTAAGTTGGCCTATTTTGCACTGTTTTAATCACAAACTGTAATCGGATGTTTTAACAAATGACAGTCTGAGAGCTTGCTTTCATTGCTGTTTTCTTCTTTGTTTCCAAGCAGGTATTTTTTAAAAGTAATTCTTAGTCTGAAATATATCTAATAATCTGAAAGATGTGCCCATGAAAGAAATTGTGTATCTTTCTATGTGTAGTGCTGGTGTTGTAAAGAGATGACTAAAGACACAGAAATTGTCTTCTGTTATGAAATGTCACCTGCTATGAAAACTACTCAAGAATATTTTTAGTAAGAGTGAAAGAAAAAATCAGTCCCTCTGGTTATTTCTGTGCTGGGTTGTCTGCTTTTTTGTGTCCCTTTTAAACTGACATCAGCAATGCTAAGGTAGATTAACTTTAAATGCCAGCGATGTGAGACAGTCAGATGCACTGGTATCCGATATTAACGCATATCGGATCACTGTAAGATGACTAACAGCCACTTAGGTTTATGTTTTTTGCATGTATGTGTGTCTGGAGGTGGAGTTGGAAGCCTTTATGGAGCGTTGGAGCACGTTATGAATAATATGTAGGCCAAGAGTAAAGTAGAAAGGAACGAACAAATCTTTCCTCCGATTTTTGTAGCCGTAAGACTTTGAATGGATGATATGCCCTATTACGGCTTTAATTGCTGTTTTGGTGTAATATTCACAAGTCTCATGAAAGAATATAGGAGTTTTGACTAGTATTGAGATTTTTATCTTCATTCTTCACAGTCTTGAGCTTTGCGTAGTTTTTTATACCTAATTCTTAGTGAATAAATCACTGCAAAAAGCACATAGGTGCATTCGCATGCAGTTTGGTGTCACGGCACATGTGGAAAATGCCATGGCAAGTGCAAGACGCTGTATAGTCATGGTTTTGGGTGAAGCATTCTAGATGGAACTGATTTAATAATTTGAAATCCATATATGGATATATATAACAGTGCAGTTAATTCTTATAGATTTTTCGTTCTAAAACTAGCGTGGCTGGACTCAGAATCAAGGCAATATGATTGAAGCCATTACATTTTTTTATAATCCTAAATCCACTGTGTTAATAAAAATGAAAATTTGAAATTTTACTGTAAGAATCTTTGTATTTTTGTTCATGATTAAATATTTATCCAATGTGTAACATTCAATACACAAACATAGCATTTATATTGGTTTTTGAGTTACATAAACTCCCTTTGTAAATTATTCACCACATAGTTTTTAAGCTCCTTCAGTTCTAATGTTGTTCTTTCTTTGGTTTCAGACTGTAATGATTTGAAATAATTTTGATGACATTAAGATGATTTATGATACATTATTTTTCTTGCCCTTAAAACACCACCACCTAGATTTAGTCATGCGAGATGTTGAAATTCAGGTGTAATTATTATTTATATTAAGAGCTAAGCTATACATATCCACCACTATGCAGTCCAATTTTCCAGCCTCTCTAAAGGCACAATATTTCCTGCTGATTGGATCCTGTTCTGTGTGTGAGATTGTTCAAGATGATTTAGAATGCACATCGTTATGGAAATAGATAATTTAAAAAACATGGTTAATTTAACTTGTCAGAATCCAGATCTTGATCTCCTTGCTGTCGCAGATTGTCTCACTGCTCTAGATTTACAACTAATTTAATAAGAGTGTAGCACTGCTTTGTGCTTGCAGAGGAAACGGTCCAGTCTGGAACAGCTGTTGTCTCTCTATAAAGGAAGGAGATGCTGTAGTTATCTGTAAGTGAAATATTTTAAAATTTGATCTGACAGGTTTTTCTGCTTGTCTGAGTAAGTCCAAAGGACTCAGCAGACCTACTCAGAAATGTTTATGAGGATTCCTAGGTTCAGATACTGAATGAGAGATTCTATCATTGACTCAGTTGCTTATTGTCTCTTATTGCTTTGGTTTACATTGGTTTGTGTAGGATAAGCACTTCACTCTAGGATCAAGGTACTATGCGGCATGTACAAAAGAATTGCAAGGTTGATGACAAGTTAGCATATACATTTCCCATCATCTCCTGGACAGGAAAACCAGATTGATTAAGAACATGGGACTATCTCAATATTCATTGCTTTCTCTTTTAAAGGAGTAATAGTTAAAAGCAAAGATGTGAAGGTTTTACTTTATATTTAATGTCAGCACCATACATTGGATTTATTTTCTACACTGTTCGAGGCCATCTCAATCAGTAACTCCTGTTTGCAGCATGTGTATCACCTCCCAGGTGTCTATCACAGAAGCCCTTGAGGACCCCAATCTAGAGTCTCATAAAGTCAAGAAGACACTTGCTAATGCTACTGGAATGGTTCCTTCATGTTACCCAAATTAGTACTTTTTTCTTTCTTCCTGCAGTATTGAAATCTAAAATTTGAACAAAACTTATCAATTATTAAGTCTTCAGACGTGTCCTTCATTCAAAATTTGCTATGCTCTATTGCTTTTTTGACAGTAGAGCAATAGACATCATGGTCAGTCATTTAGCCTGCAGTTCTGTCTGCTTTAAACTTGTAATTCTTATGATGTGTGAAACCCAGTCTGTTTAGAATTGTGACTCTCCTGGCCTGCCCTGGGAGCTTGCCATGCAATTATTTGGAACAAAGTACTTATTTTTTCATGGTGGGTGGGAAAAATCAGTTCAGTAAGAGCATCTTGAATATATGACTGCACAAAGCCAATTGCAGTGTGGGCTCAACCCTGCTGCAATAGGAGCCCAATAGCAATAGCAGCACTGAGCTGTCTCTTGTGAAATCAGTTAGTGTGCAACGATTTCAGGATTAATGTAGATGGAACAGGCTCATTAAAGGACAAGAGGATGCCAAAACCATGAAACTCTTTCTTTTCCCTGTAGAAAATTACCAAAGAACATTGAAAACTGAATGTAAATACCTTGCCCAAATGTAAGATAACAGCACTGCAGGTGTGTTTTTTTTTTTTGGTTGGCTGGTTGGTTGGATTTTTTTTTGGCAACAGTAGTACTACTACTGTGCTGTCGCCCCAATGCTGAAGGAAGTACTTTTAACACAGGACACAATTAATCTGGAGAACCTTGGTCGCAGGGTGGAGGAGGCTAGACAGATTGAAAGAGCTGCTGCACATCGTAACTGAAGTAAATCCCCACCAGTGGGTGCACAATCTTTGGTTTGAGGAAGGTTGTGGGGAATCCTTAGGGAGTATCACCAGATCCTTGCCCTGTTCTTTCCCTTGTTCCTTCTGGTTATGGGCTGTAGTCAGAGAGAGGATGCTGGGCTGGTAGGTCCTCTGGAATGACCGAGCTGATTTATTTTTATGTTCTTCTGGCCAAGACTATTATTACAGCAATCCCTTTTGGATAAAGATAGTATTAGCCATTTATTTATGTATTTTTTTTATTTGTACAAAGGGGTCACGGAGATTTTCAAAGGTGGTTTGTTGGGCTGTTCTTTGCCATAGCACTGGAATAGACTCCAGCCAGAAAACTTCTTTAAACTGTGGGTCTCCCACACTACAGTAAACCGAGGTAAAAACGTTAAGTGATTTGTCAAGTGTGACACACTCAGTCAGTACCTGATCCAGGATTCAGACTCTGTTCCCGGACTGACAGGTCTGTTCCTAAACCGCTGGACTGTGATTTCTCCACAGAAACTATTGAAAGTATTTTAAAAATACCTAAGGAGTCAAACCAAAAGAAACATGAAGACTCCAAAATCAAGCGCTTGGGGATATTTAACATTTGGGTCACCTATTCAATCTTAAGTCACTTGCATCCACTGTTGAAATACAGTCCTCACTGATAAAATCACAGGCCTTGTGGGGTTTTTTGATCCCTCATTCAGTGCACAGTATAGACACATCAATCAGTGCAAGAGATGAAGCCCTGAAAGTAGGTATTTGGTGTGACTGTTTTTGTTGTTCCTTGTGTGAGCCTGTTGCTGTTAGCTACTGTCCCAGTATCTGTACTGAATTTAGGATGTTACCAGGTCCTTCAGAAACCAGTCTATTTTGTTCTTATCAAATGAATGCAACGGAGTTAAAAAGTACCTTAGCTGCCTTTACATTAACTCTCTGGTATCGGTGTAGTGTAGTGGTTTGGCCACACTCTTCAAGCATTTGTCCAGGTTTTCAGGAAGGGCCTGTAGTTGGCTCTTTCTCATGTATTTGCATGACTGGAGGAGGATGTTATTTGTGGTCTTGCCATTGGTGGAGGATGTGGAAAAAGGAGTTCAGTTCCAGACTTGTAGGCAAGTGTGTTGCAGTTGACTTTCCTCTCTGTGGCTCCTGCGGTCCTCATTGTCTTCCCATTCCCCCTGTTCCCCAGTGGCATCTTTCCTCTGTGGCTTTGTCCTCTCCTGCCCTGGTCTGGTTTGTGCACCATTGTGAAACGTCATGAATGCTGGAAGAATATTAAGAGGGTGTGATTAAACATTTTCTTACTGAGATGATTCAGAGACATGGCAAAAGGCATATCCTTCACATCTCTCTGTCAAAGCGGGGGCCCAAGGACAGAGGAGAGTCTTAAAAATAAATAAATAAGTCTACCTGCTACTTATTTTGAGAAATAGATTTTTTGTTTGTTTGTTTTTTGTTACAATGCAGCTTCTGGTAGATATCCAGCAGAGGAAAAACTTAATTACAAATGGTTTACTTGACCACATTATTAAAACGGTATTTTACAGTAAGGAAAACTTGGATTGCCCTGCATGTAGGTATTGCTTAGTTTGTTTGCATGAGTTACGTTGGTTGGCGTACTAGTTTTGGAGGTTGCATTTATTTATTAAGCACTGGGAATGGCAAATCTGGAAGCCATGCAGGATGCTTGATGGGACAATTTGCATATTTTTATCTGGAAGGGTTCTCCAGTTCAACTGTTTCACAGTGGTGCTGGTGTTTTAGCCTCTGCAACATGCTGAAAAGTTGAGGCACCCCTGTGTGTGTAGAGAGTTCTTATCTAAAGTGTTCAACAATAAAAATAATAAATGTGGCTATGCTAAGCGAGCGTATGCTAAGTACAAGACTAACGGCAAGCTTAAACGGCATACTGCGAACAGTACCTGAAAGAAATGTTGCAGTGAAAAGGAATCTATTCCAGGACCTACTAAAAAAAACAAATGGTGCTTTGAAGATTGTATCATCAAAATGAATTACTAGGTGAATTCAGTACATGAACCACAAGAAGAACGTGAATTAAAATAGATTGGAACACATTAAGTGCAGAGGGAATTAGAAGTGAAAGTAAACCAAGTCGAGGTGGGAATTGAAGGGGTCCCACTTTTCAACGAGATTTAAAATTCAGTCATCCAAGAATAACAACGAACAATTTGTATGTCATAAAAACTAGGAGTTTTTATTTAGGTATTCCAGAAGGGCCAGAGCTGCGTGACCTACTGCTGTTATTCTGCTGATAAATACTCACGCATCTTAGCGTGTCACCTTGGTGGGGCTTGCAGTTTTCTCTCTTCTTTTTTTTTTTTCAGTTGTGTGCCTAAAGATGGGAATTGTCAGGCTGGATTTTTGAAGCTAAACTTCAAAACCGACTATTTATTTGACGGCTACATGCTATACAGGCACATCAAGTGAGGCTTGAAATTTTAAAATGGTGTAAAATTCGCAAGTGTACCTTTGTTGTCTAAAAAAGTAAAAGCAATGCACATCCATATCTCTGTGCACGTCCATTTTATCCATCTTCCTCTGTAGCTTGTTAATTATGTTGTAGCCTCAAGGGTATACCTGTATGCCTCCCATAGATGATGGGATGCATTCGCTGCCACTGATGAACAGACTGGATAACTGTTCTCAACTGTCACTTGTACTATTAAAATGTATCCACCCATTCCCTTGAGCGTATGATTTCACAGTGGCTGATGGCTTCGCAAAGCAGCTGCTGTGAGTGGAAAGCCCTGGGAGGGAATAAAATGGCAGTTGGGCGTGGAGCTGCTAGAACTCTTGCAGAGTTTAAGCAGGCAATATCCATTCCCCTGCATTAATTATAATGGTTTATGGATGCTCATTAATATGCCACTTCTATTACTGAGACACATGGCTGTACTGCTTTCCTGACACCTATTATTTCCTCCCTCTGAACAGAACAAAGGAAACAATAGTCGTCTGACATTGCCATGACATACGTTATTTCCCAATAAAAGATTGAGGTAATCAAATCAGTCCTGCGTGCACCGCGCAGTATTCCCTTAGCCTTCAGAGAGAGGCAAGTGGGAATATTCTTAACCTGGTAATTTTAGACCTGACTGAGCAAGGTATGTGTCTAACTAAAAGTAAGTGATTGACTCCAATGAGACTACTTACATAATTAGGCACTTAGTTTTTTAGTTTCATGCTGAATATGCTTTGCCGTGTTTATATCACACAGCTTAGAATAAACACAGACAGTAAGCCTTCATCTTTTGCCGTGAGTATCAAGGGGAGGTGGAATTCATCGTATCTGAAGAAAGGGTAACTGAATAGCCAAATCCACCTATCGCTTATCTCTGAATCCTCAGCAAATAGAGTGGGCTCAGAAGAAGATTTAGAAACTAATTTTCAATGACATCACAGAGAAGTAGTTGGAGCCAAAATAAAAATGAGTGGGAATCTCTAAGTGATTGCTAATGGTTATTGCCAAGTGATTTTGAGTGCTCCATTATTTATTTATCCTTTTACTGCTGTAAATGCACTGGAATTCAGAAATGTTAAGAATGTTAAGGTTTGATCCACTGTGTATTTGTACCCCTTGCATTAAATGTTCATCAGGTGAAAGAAAAAGAGACAAAAAAGCACCTGCACACAGCTGGAGTAGAGAGCAGGCAGTAGACTTCCCATCTTACAGCTGCTTGCTGTAACCACTGGCACGGGCGGTTATGCATGCTTGCGCCTGCTCTTCTGCTCCCATGTTTCCCAGGTGTTCCATTGTGGGATGAGACAGATAAAGATAGGAAACCTCTCTCGCTTCTGTTGCCACAGTGCTTTTTTTCAGAAAGAACTGGAGCTCTGGGTTCCATTTCTTTTAGAGTGAGGGAGAGTTAACCCTCACATTTCCCCAAGTCCTGGACAAGTGCTGCAGCAGCAGACAGTTACGCAGGGCATTGGTGATGACATGTCCCCCTTGCCTTGATTTGCATGGACCTGTGTGGCTTCAGCCTGGAGGCTCTTTGTGGAAGTCAGTGCTTTCTGTGGGACTCCCTGGCAGGCTCTTAGGGTACTTGGGCATGAGGACAGTGGGGTTGGGAGTCCCACGCAGACTGAGGCAGCTTGTTTTCCACTTATTCGAGCCGACAGCACCTCGTTCTGTGCCAAAGGTTTACGCAGTGTCTCAAGGTTTCTGTGCAAAACACAGGTGCCTGTCAGTGTTCAAGGAACATCTGGATGATGCTCTTAGTCATGTAGTTTAGTTTTAGGTATTCCTGCAAGGGGCAGGGGGTTGGACTCAGTGATCCTTACGGATATTCTATGATTCTGTGATCTCTCATGGGGCTTGGCGAGTACGCTGGAGAGAAGAGCCGAGGAAGAACGCTGAATGGCATTTTCAGATGTCATAGAATCATTAAGGTTGGGAAAGACCTCTAAGATGATCAAGTCCAACCGTCAACCCAACACACCCATGCCCACTAAACTGTGTCCCGAAGTGCCACGTCCACATGTTTTTTGTACACTTCCAGTGATGGTGACTCCCCACCGCTTCCCTGGGCAGCCTGTTCCAGCTTGACCACTCTTTCAGTAAAGAAATTTTT
>NW_010554845.1:1122-9448 GCF_000687285.1 Phaethon lepturus | reverse complement strand
AGCTGCCGCCGCCAGCTGTGGCAGTCCTTCGCTCTGGCCGACAGTGCAGACCGTTGTGTTCGGGGCCCGGCGGCCGACGCGGTGGTGTACGTGTGCGGGTTAGTTACCGTAACCCTTTCGGCTGCACCACCAATGCCCGTCTAGATGCAACACTTCCATACAGCTTCTTAAAAGCTTAAAAATTCTTTTAAATTCCTAAAAATTTACACTACTGCCTAGAAAATAGGCAAGGACGTGTCTTGGGTTTCAGAGTACCCGATATGCTGTCAGCCTTGGTCTTTTGGAACGGGTTTCTTTTCAACACCCTGCAGCACCGAATGTTATAAGCCACTTGGTTGTTAACAGATTTGGTATGTAAAATTTATTGCTGGGTGGATGGGCTACTATTTCAGGTATTTTATAGTGTCAGCTGTTAGCAATTGAACAGAAGGCCCACTTCTTAAATCCAGCTCTTTCTTATTGACCAAGAGCAAATAATGAACTGAGTCCATTGCTGAAGCGTAGGACAGTTAACCAAAGCTTTCCTCTAATCGCAGAGTTAACACTTCACGTCTTAGGACATCTCTATGCTTTGCGCAAAACAGCGATCCTGCGAACCAGCGACGAACAAAGTAGCTGCAGAATTCAAGTGCAGCGTTGTGCTGACTCAGCTGCTTCACTGCTGCAGCCCGAGAGGGGCTGCTCAGCCCAAGGGCCAGCCCCACCACTGCGCTGTGCCCCCAGGTCGCTGCATCTCTTCAGTACGTTACTATTCGTCCTACAGGCTTATCGTGATCAAATTTCAAAATCCAGAGCGCGCCATTTTTTTTGCCTACAGAAAGTCAGGCAAAGAAATAGACTGTACAAAATTTAACAACTGAACAGCAAGGGTGAGTTAGAGCTTCCAAGACAGAGGTGCCATTTCTTGCTGCAAAGTTTCAGCTCTGGTTTCTGAAATTCTCTTTCTCAGCAGCAGAGTCAGGGAGTGACGAAAATAAGAGTGTCATAACTTGTGTTTTAAGCTAAACTTTGACAAACTGGGGTGTTTTACTGGCTCTGTAAGTGTATGCATTATATACTTTTGTGTGTGGGCACGAAGGTTTCTGAGTCATGCCATATGATCTCTTTTCTGATGGCTCCTAAGGGAAGTGTGTGCTCTAGAACATCATGAGCAAACAGCTCTGCAGCATGCTTGCACTAAACTTCAAGCCAGTTCTGCCTGAGTTCGGCCCATTACAGGAGCTTGTCCTACGCTTCCAAAATGCCATTTTCCAGACACACCACCCCCCCGGTAACTGCCCTGGGGGCTATAGGAGTTGTTCAGCAGTAGCTAAACGCTAAGCTCACCAGTGTGCAGCTGTGTACCTCATTTCCACTCCTGTCCTGTTGAGAAAGCCCCTCAGTACTAGCTAGTGTGCAGCCGGTGACTACAGGCACATCAGAGGATGCCATCCCTCTGGAAGATGGGGTAAGCAAAGAGGGGCACCCAATGCCTTTCTCCCCCTTACTTCCTTGCAAATCACGTGTGCAGGGAGGGTTCTGGAGAGGCTGGATGTGTCCATGGGTAGTGGCTTCCCCTTACAGAACTCAGCCTTCGAGCGTTAACCTTGCCTCCCCTCTCTCCCCACCGATGCCGTAAGAAGCTGATATAAAACAACCCAGTTAAAAGCAAAAAAAGTGGAACAGACCAGCACAAGCATGCAGAAAGCAACCCCTTAACTGACAGGGAGGTAGACAAGCTGTGGCATTTGTAAAAATACCACTTTTTAGAGAAAGCGCTTCATAGACCAGCTGGCTCACTTGCTGCATTCGGGTCTGAGCTGCCTTATGGAATTCATTTAAAAGTCTGATATTGAAGCAAACTTTATTCTGCCTGCTCCAGAAACTTTCCCGTGGCACATGGAGTGCCGAGGAGGCTCGTGACACATTATCCAGACTGCTTTGGCCTCTTATCAAAGCAGTGCAGACAGCAGAATTTCTCTTTCTCTGTTTAATCAGCTGAAGGAGTTAAAAGCTTGGTGAAATAGCCTAATGGCACAGTTAACACTAGAGACAACTGCAGCTGTGAAAAGACTGTGTTAAGAAACAGGATGGTTGTGGTCTGCTGTAAGAAATAATTTTCCTGTTGACAATTTTTTTAAACAGGAAGCTGAAGAACAAAGCAGCATTAGTCTTGGTGCTTTTAATAGGCTTCAGATTTCAAATATTGCATTTAGGATAAGCAGATCGGGCAAGGATAGGGCTTTGTGCGGAGTTTTATGTAAAGGCTGAGAGCTAGAAATACGGAGGACGGGAATACAACCGAAGTCAGGCGGATGCCCTGAATGTGGAGCTGGCACTTCTGCGGAGACACCGTAAGGTGTGTGGTAACGCAGCAGAGGACGGATGACGGCACGCCGGTCCGTTTGCAGGACTTTGCGAACGCGTAGGCTTGGCTTCGCACAGTTTCCTCTTTGTCAGTCAGTCTGTCTGCCCGCCAGCTTCCCCTCTGCTCCGCTTGCTCTTTTGCAGTTACCGGAAAGAGAAACAGTTTCTGCAGTACAGGAGAAGAAAACCTGCAAACGCTAGAGACAGTGGTAGTGCCTCATGCCACGTTGAGCTCCATGTTTTTTTCTAGATAGTCAGCCAGAGCTAGGGGTGATGTGCCCGACTCCTTTCCAAGCCCTTTTCTCCTTAAAGATTTCAGACAAAATCCTTTAAAGTCTTATTTCAGAAAAGCTTTCTTCTGAGGAAGATAGCTCAGCAATTTTATTTTCTTACGGGTTTATAGCTGTATTCTAATTCTTTTGAAGCTTAAGCATCTGACAAGACAAATCTGCACTTCTAACCATTTTTTTCTCACACACATATCATGGGTCATCTTGGAGCCGTTACAGCCTTCGTAGGTGGTGACTCACCTCAAACCCGCACTGCAAATGCCATTTTGTTCCGTTCAGAACAAATTGCCTAATGCACATTTAAACTAGCGTGAAGTTGATTTGCTCTACTAGAGTTCTCCTTGGTTTTATCAAAAACAATGAAGTGACTTCAGAAAGTAAGAGCTGTGTATTCTTGTAAGTAACTGCCCCTGCGGACCTCAGCAGTGAGGGTTGTCTGGAGAGTAACCCATGTTCCTGTTCCCACTGCGTTTACCTGTCTTGTACAAACATGCTATAAGCAGCGGCAAATTGCTGTTCCTAAAGCTCAGGTAAATGGGCAAGAGCAAAGCACATGCTGAAACGCCGTAGCACAGTTAGAAAAACCCTGGAGCCTCCGATAGGCACAGTTCCAGCGAGCAGTGTGCCGAAATGCCACAAAAAGCCCTCGTGACTTGAAAAAAATTCCACTGTCCTTTTCCTTTCTTTTTTTTTCTTTTGTTTAGTATTTTTGTGGCAGTGAAGGTCTGCATCTCAGGTGTGACCCTCCCAGGACTGCCCTAGGTCGGAAGATCTGCTTGGGGTGGAGAAAAGTGGGAGCGTGGCCTCCGGCAGGGAAGTCTGGGAGGGCTGAGCTTCGGCAGCCGGGCTTCTCCCTCTGAGCAGCCTGCAGCTGAGAGGCTGGGCTGCCTGCTTGCTCTTCCTCCTCTGGGCATGACTGTGTGTGCTGCTCCTGAGGAGGAGGAAAGTGCGTTCAGAGGTGATAATGGAGCTTGGCGTCTTCAGAGCTACCAAGGAGAAAGGAAGAAGCATGAGTCTTTCCTAGATAGAGCTCTGCTGTTCCACCCTACCTGTAATAGCGTGCATGGCAGGGTATCTTCCAGCAACTTAAGGGCTTTAAAAGATCAGCATCTCTTTTTCCATATGATCTTTCAGAGATGATGCCTTCCTGAAGTAAGGGTTGATGGTATAGCTATGGGATTATCCTGAAGTACTTCCACAGATTGTTGCATTAAACAAGGTTCAATTTTGTTACTTATTCTTGCATGTGACTATATTGCATTTTTGTGCATTGCTGTAGCAATGGATGGGTTTTGTATGTGTGCAAAATTGGATATGCATGTCTGTGAGTTTGCATGGCAGTGGGGATCATGTAGGGAGCCCCCATTGAAAGATGCAGCAATTTTGCAGCAATCCCCCCATTGAAGGATGCATTTCCATGCAATGAAACATGAAGTGCTTTTTACTTACTGTTTAGAGCTAGAAACCGTAGCAGATAAACCTGTAAGCTGCTGAGATAGTTTTTAGCTGAGTAGAAAGTACTCCCAAAAGTGACAGATTTATTAATCTCTGGGTCTTATGTGTTTCTGTGTTTTGCTGCGCAGGTTTCTTAGCAAGACCAGACAGAGCTCAGCCTTCCACCATGCCTGTGCCTCCCCCTCCAGCTCCCCCTCCGCCCCCGACGCTGGCCTTGGTAAGTTTTACAGGAGGTAAATGTACGGTATACGCTGTCCTCTGTTGCTGCTTGTCATATTGAAAGGGACGTCCAGAGGCATTGAGGTGCGGACGAGGGTATGCGTGATATTTGGGGAAAGCTCTCTGACATTTTCTTTATGGTTGATGATTGATCCTACAAGAGGGACCGTTAACTTCCACTCCCTTCCAGTGCCCATATAGGTGTCACTAGCCACATTGACTCTCCATACTCCTCTTCCTCCCACACTGGTGGTCTCATCTGGTGTAGGGATCTGGGGCAGAGAAGCACAGCTCCTCAACAGCTTGTCTAAGTCAGGGGAATTGAAGTTTTGCTCTCCACTGGCCTTTCTCCAGCCACGTACTCCCACCTTCTCCCTTGTCCTACGCTAGTACTTACGTGACCCAAGCTGGAAAAAATCGATCCTATTTTTTGAATTTGGCAAGGATAGTTCTTAGCCAGCATAGCTCCCTCAACCAGCCTGTGGTATCGAAGTACAGGATCCACTGCTGGCACAGCATGGTGGGTGAGAATACATCGGACCTGACTTAAGTCAGCCTAAGCCAAAAGAGAGCTTGTGCTGTGTTTGCCGTCCGATAGTCAGTCACCTCACTGACAAGAAAGAAGCAGCTGCTTGAAATGCTGTTGTAAAGTACTCGGATATTTCCATCGCAAAACCCTAGCTGGTTACACAGATAGGTTGGGCTGTGCTGCTGAAGAGTCTCTCCCTCATTTTCCACCACAAGCAAGATGGGGACGCTGTGCTTGGTCCCTCCGTGGCAACTCTCACCACCTTTCAGGAGATTTCCATAATACTGATCTGATAAGATAGAAAGCTTTTCAGGAACTACCATTTCCTAGAAGAAATAACTACGTATACGTGTGTGTGTGCGCACCTAAGTGTATGTTTGGGGTTTTTTTGGTTCTTTCTTGAAAGACTGTGTCACCAAAACATAGCTGAAAAGAGAGGATCATTGAGACAAACCGAATGCATGTAAAGGTTTTATTGGGTCTATTTGAAGAGGTCTATATTGTTGAAGTGGTGATTGCCATTTTAAAGTATTTCCATCAAAACTAAAATAGTGAATAAAACTCCATCTTTCTTCTGATTTATCCAGAATTTGTATATTAGGAGTTTTCACTACAACTTTCAAGAATGCCCACCTTTTTGTGGCATCAGATTATGTCTGTAATCTGTTCTTGTTCGGTCTCCAAAATGGCAATTTGTCACAGGTGTGCCCTGGCCATAAAAAAAATCAGAAACTCTAAATCTTGAGCTCAAAAAATATGAATTCACATAAAAGTGTCCTGTTTCCAGTGAATAGTGTGGGTTAGAATAGCAGCAGTGTTTGGGGCCTCAGTAACAAGGGCAGCTACCTGTAACATCATTCACAAAAACAGACGTGGCATGCTACTCACTGTAGTGCCGTTAAAACAGAAATTGAGGTCTCAGGTAACTACTGCATTTGAGCAGAACTTTGTACCTAGAAGCTGAGGTTTATTTTGCCTCTTCATTTTTTATTTTATTTTGCAGGCAAATACTGAAAAGCCATCCCTTAGCAGGTCAGAACAAGCAGGGCGGAATGCTCTATTATCTGATATTACCAAAGGAAAAAAGCTAAAGAAGACTGTTACTAATGACAGAAGTGCTCCGATTCTAGACAGTAAGTATGATGGAGTTTCTGTACATGTGAATGGTTCTACATATCTGAATGCAGAAAATTATTTTATATATCATCAGATGAACTGCCGTGAGAGAAGTAGGTAAAATAAAATGCCAAAAGTTGGCATGTATAAATTCTTTTCATCATGGATTAAGTCAGCCGAGAAAGCAAGTACTGCTTATGAAATGCAAGTGATGATTTGTGTACTCCCATAAAGCAGTTCACTTTCCCGTTTGCTTAGATCAGAAAACTATGAAAACTCTGTTCGGAGCTCTGCTGAGGAGCTGCAGCAGATCAGGCAAACAAAACCCCCGCCGGGACTGAGGAGAGCACAGAGGATAAAGTGGAATTTCAGACTCTGCTTTTGCATAAACAGCACAAAACTAAAGGCACCCCTGGCACGACACCATCGGCTCATTAATGGCCCCAGTACCACTTAAAGCAAACGCAGACCCAGGAGCATAGCCCCAGCTGGCTGTCACTCTGCTGCACGCCATTTTTTTGCCACTCCTGGAGTGACTCAGGGGCGTTATCTTTTTGGCTGAGCCGTGCTGCTCAGCCTGCCCAGCGGTGTTCTGGCACAAGGCAGCAGCTCCACTTACCTGAATGGAGACAAGGTCTCCATCCAGCTGCGCCGTTGCCATGTCTCACTGTACATCTCGGCAGGAAAAGCCCGTGTAGCAAAGGTAGACAGAACAGAAACAGGAGAAAAGCGAGGAATAAGGGCCTGCTACATCGGAGGAACAGCATTTTTTTTGCCTAGGGAGAGAAGACACTTCCACAGACTGATTAGCAGATGTCCCACTCAGTTCAGGTCTGGCCATGCAGTTAAAGGCTGGACTCTGGTAGGAAGACGATGAGGAGAAAAGAAGGAAATGCCCAAAGGAGTGTGACCAAATAATAAAAAGACCCAGATACAGTCCTGCAGTTATCCAGGTACTTAGTTTTTAAACACTTGATTATTATCTCTGAAAGCAAAGTTACACGTTCTACCTATTTGTAATGAGTTAGAGAAAAATAGTAAGGGGATTAAAGGAGAGGTAAACAGTAAGATTAAAATGATGCGGCCTATTATCTTGTTTACATGAATTAACAAATCATGATGAAAGACTAAACCACAGTAGCAGCATTTCTCCAGAGGTTCACAGCCTATATGAGTCAGAGCTGAACTGAGCTAACGTGCTGAAGAACAGCGAAGGATGATGTGAAACATTCCTCCATGAACACATGCTTCCTCCTTTTTTCTGGGTGGGATTATTAGAAGTGCTTTTCATCCACAGGTTTTAATTACTTTAAAGTCAGTGAAATTTTTACCCACCCAAAGTTGTGGAAATCGAGATGCCAAGAAATGAAGCAATTCATCCTCAGCCATGTAGCCTGTCACCTGAGAGCTGATCTCCACAGATATCCCAGCGTGTGAGCCTGCTCATTTTGCAGTGATGCTCTAAATAGGGCTCTTCCCTGCATTTGTAGTTGTGGAAACACTTTCATTTTACTTTTAGGCTCTCAGTGTTGTCACAGCAGAAATACTGACATTAGAGAGACATGGGAGAGGAAGGGGAAGCTGACAAAATAATTCCTGCCTGTTGGAAAAATTAGCAGCTAATGAGGCTGTCACTGCATTTCTGGACCTACAGGAAAGTAATCAGAAATGAAATCTCTTTGCCCACTAGGCTTTGTTTAAATAAGTAGAATGTGTTGCAACAATTTCAATAGTGACAGAGGTCTGTGCATTCCCAGAAGCGACCACCAGAGACACCTCCAAAAGGAAGGACACCTCTGCCTTCTTCCTTCCTCATTTCCCGTGAGATTGCCCTATATCTCTGTTTGCTTATGAAGAAGTGGACGGGAAGGATAAGAGAACAAAGGTATGAAGAAATGGGAAGCAGCTACAAAGATGCTAACTAACAAAGACAACATGATGTTCTCAGAGGTCCCATCCATGCTCAATTCCAGATTCTCCATAAGTGACTGTTTCTCTGCTTTTCCAGTCCAGAGCAGACTAAAGGAAAGTGATGGCTTAATAAAACACAGTGGCTAGGTTTATTGCACCACCTCTTCCATGGTGCAATAGTGGTGGTGATGGTAGCTGTGATGATCCAACCTGAACAAGGACTTGTGTGTTTTGAAAGCTTGTCCATTTTTCCCCAGTTACAAGTGTTGCTCTAATGAGAGAGATGACTTTGCAGGATCAGTCTCGCTTCTCTGCCTAATGTAGGGGTTTTTTTTCCCAACAGAACCCAAAGGACCTGGTGGAGGCGGCAGCAGTGGCTTTGGAGGAGGTGGTGGTAGCAGTGGCGGGGGTTTCGGTGGTGGTGGTGGAAGCTTTGGTGGTGGTGGACCACCTGGCCTTG
>NW_010554845.1:0-1091 GCF_000687285.1 Phaethon lepturus | reverse complement strand
GGAATGCCAAAGCTGAGATCTGCTGCAAGTAGAGATGCCGGTAAGACCTTGCACTTTCAGTGTGAAAAAGTAAATTATATTGCTTCAATCCTTCATAGCACAACCATAAATTACCTGCTGGGATTGAAAAAGTCTTTGATATCTTAGGTTCTTAGGAAATGTAATTTTCAGCTTGAATCTTGTTTTATTCTTAACTCTAGGTTTTATGAGGGAGAAGTGAGACTTGTCTTTGCACCCATCCTCCTAGCTATTGATGAAAACTAAAGGTCTCAGCAGTTTTGAATTGCTACCTGTGAAGTACAGTCAGGCAGGCTAGGTCTTGCCTTAGCTCTGGGTGTGCAGGACAAGAGGACTCCAGGTTAATTCTCCCTTGTGCACCAGGAAAAAGGATCTACTTTCCAAATGGAAAGTACTTCTGCGTGAGCTCCACGACAGCATGATTTACCACTTGGGGAGTGCACGAGGCATCCCAGCTGGCTGTCGCACACACTGCAGCTGGAGGCTTGTCTGGGGCATGCATTGCATTCTTCTGCCTGGCAAAACAGCTGCCCAAAGCCTCGTGCCCTTTGAAACAAAGGAGATCTCGGGCCACCGAGTTTTGTAAGGTTATGGATGTAGGATTTTACACTTGCTGAAGGACTGGGCAACGGGCGTTCTAGGGTGTTATGAATCTTACATATCTTATAAACTAGCTTACATGTGTACAAAACAGTGTCTCAGAGCTGGTATTTTCTATTGTGTCACAGTCTATTTTGGGAACTTGTATTAATACAAAAGTTCCTGGCATCACAGAACAGTGCTTCTTGAACTGCAAGGCTGGCTGCATTCTTCCTGATGTGCACTGCACATCCTTAGATAACAGCTACTAGAAAGGGCCAAGAAGAGCCTTTTATGGGACTGTTGTTCCTAAGTATCATTTAAGAGCTAACATTTCTTTGCTTTCAGGTTGATGGTCTCAAATACTTGTTCTTCCTTTCTCCTCTCCTCTCCCCGCACCACTGCTTGCTGTGCGAGGGCTGCATCACTTGTGTTGTGACTTTGCGGCCACTGTGGTCTCTCACTAGTTGCCCCTCACAAGCATCATGGCGATG
>NW_010554844.1:17909-19126 GCF_000687285.1 Phaethon lepturus | reverse complement strand
CTGCGGGCGCCGCGGGGTCTTGTCCGCGGGGTCTTGTCCGCGGGACGCCCGCATCGTGACCCTTTCCCCAGAATGGCATAAGTCACGAATTGCTCTAGGTTTCTGTCCCACAGGGAACTAGTGTGGTGGTTGGGTGTAAACCACGATGTCACTTCAGGCCTCCATTTCCCGCCTGCAGAGAGGAGAAATATTCCGCTGTGCTTCAGTGGACGTTGTGGGGATAAAGGCACTGAGGACGCTCCTGCAGTGACATGGCAGGAATTTCCGCGGCAATTTTGGGAATGTGACATGGCAGGAATTCCAGCGGCAATTTTGGAAAAGACTGTTTGCTGCTGGTGAGCCGATCTAAAGCAGAAATCTTTGCAGCACGCAGGGTACCCTTAGCCATTAGCAAAGAGCTTCGATGGAAGTGAAATAGTATCTCTGAGCTTTCCACGGGTTCTCGATTCTATTCATCTTTTCAGCTCTGCATGGCCATTTTTTTGTGCAAAAATTAAAAAAAGGGTTCTTGTTATGAGTCTGAACTGTGATGCATACTTAGCTGAACAAAAGATTGCAGACTCGACAGTGGTATTAGTTGATCTAAAAAGATACATTATCTGCAAATGTACCTGCTTGGGTGCTTGGACTCTTATGAGGAGCGGCTGAGGGAACTGGGGTTGTTCAGTCTGGAGAAGAGGAGGCTGAGGGGAGACCTTATCGCTCTATACAACTACCTGAAAGGGGGTTGTGGCGACGAGGGTGTTGGCCTCTTCTCCCAAGTAACTAGTGATAGGACAAGAGGAAATGGCCTCAAGTTGCGCCAGGGGAGGTTTAGATTGGATATTAGGAAAAATTTCTTCACCGAGAGGGTGGTCAGGCATTGGAACAGGCTGCCCAGGGAGGTGGTGGAGTCGCCATCTCTGGAACTGTTCAAGAAACGTGTGGATGTGGCGCTTCAGGACATGGTCTAGGGGACATGGTGGCGCTGGACTACTGGTTGGACTTGATGATCTTGAAGGTCCTTTCCAACCTAGTGTTTCTGTGATTCTGTGATTCTGTGACTATCGGGGCTACAACTACACCATAGTTAATACTCGGAGATCAGCTTGTTTAGGGAGAAGGGGTAGCGTTTTAGTTAACTCTACGAGGGCTCAGTGTAGTGCTCAGCTAAGTTACTATGGGTATTTGGTTTACCCTGGGCATGCCGAGAACCTTAACATGAGTTTTGTATAGCT
>NW_010554844.1:0-17843 GCF_000687285.1 Phaethon lepturus | reverse complement strand
GACTCAGTCATTTTTTTCCATGGTAATAGTGTGACACCTGACTGTGTCATTGTTGTAGGAAGAAGAGTAAAGGTAACCCTCATAAATTTAAATATACTTAAACCATTTTGACATGACTTGTAAAAATTAAAAAGCTGGTTGCGCTTTTAATAGCAATCTTGTCAGTAATATTCAAAGTGATAAGTCTCTAGTATTCTAAAGGCACAGATTACCCTAAGTGACTGAAAGAGACTTCAAAGAATCTATAATTAAAATCAGCAATAAGTACTGTACATTTTAAAATCCTGAACTCTATTTGAAAGATTATTTTCTTTATATAGTACCTAAGAACATAGTCAGATATATTGATACCACTATTGTCTTATTTAATGCCCATGCCTGCTGAAGACTAGCCTCTGCATCTGCAGGCTGAGTCCTGCATGTGGGACGATATGCCATTGTACTGTCCCAGGAGGCATGCTGACAAAGAAACGTGTCTCGGTCACAATACCGTCCCATTCTCCTCTCTCAATCCAGAGAAAACATAAAAAAGGTGCAGTTTACTTCCCCCTGCCTGTCTATGGTTCCCCTGGCAAGCATGGTATGAGCAAATTCCTCTTAGTCTCCATTCATGTGCAAAGGCACAAAAGGAGAGAACAATATCTGCCTTTTTCACTGTAACCCATACAATATCTGGGTAGGCAGTGTGGCTAGACAGGGATTTGGGGAATTGTTCTCCTGCTTGGGACTGAATGACAAACTGTTCTTGCAAGAGCAGAGTCTGCTGGTGTCATTATACTGAACTATCACTGACACACCTGGAGCCGCCTGTGGATGAAAGACACTTTTATAACCAAAATTTGTGCCCTTCAGAAGGATTTACAACCCATTTGTACAATGGTGTAAATTTAACAGTGCTCCTAATAAGCTTTTGGTGATTTCACTGTGAGTTATATATGCAGAAGAACCAAGGATTAAGCTCTCCTTAAAGGTTTGGAGGTTTAGAAAATGGAAAGAGGCCAGGGGCTGGCCTTTTTCAACCATCTGGGACCCCTTTCTTTCTTCCCATCCTCCACAATCTCTCTAAGGTAGACACTACTGCAGTAAGATCCTTAGATGTGTTACAGCAAACTTCACTTGCAGAACTGGCTTAAATACCTCTAACTTACCTACGTGTTCTTTAACTTTCTTTCCTAGTCTGATCTTTACCCTTACGTATTATTAATGTTCATTTTGTGGGTGCATCTTGTCATTAATAACTTTTTGTGTGAAGATGGGAGGAAGAAAACTCATGAGAATATGTCAGCCTTTTGTCATCCACTGTTTGTCTTTCCTCATTAAATAATGGAATTATTCTTTTATTTGACTTCCCCTTATATTGTTGCATGTAGTAGTAGTAGTAGTAGTGAGAAATATATGACTGACTTTCTTCTTTCTTGGGAAGTTGACTTAAGTTAAAAGTGGAACGATAGTGTTCATTGTGGAGACAAGTGTTTTATTTTAATTTACATTTTTTAAAAAAATTTGAATAAAACTAATTTTCAGGCCTCATCATCATCTGTTCTCAGTGAGCTTTTAGAAGCCTCCCTTTAGTATGGCTTTGAATATGAAAGGTCTGAAAGCAAAGTGGGTTATCATCTCTTAAACTGTTATCACTGGGTTGTTTGAAATACAGATTAGACTAGAGACGAAATAGTTTTGTTGGCGTGCTAGCCATTTGTTTAGAGAATTATTTCTTTCTTCTCCTAGGCGTTAAAGTCCAGAGCTGGAACAAGCAGGTCTGTTAGAAATAAGGGGTACAGGAGTAAAGCTGAATCCTCTTCTTTTTTTTCTTTCGTTGTGAGCAATGGTAAGATAATTCCGTATTGCTAGAATTGTTAGCTGGAGGTAGAAGGGAAGACTATGTAAAAAGAGTGGTAAGAAAGAAGACTTGAATTTAAATATTCATGTTTTGGGGGCTATTCAATGATATTAGGAATAAATTACCAGCTAAGGACACACTTGATTGATTCTGTCTGAATTTGTTTTATGATATTTTCCACATAATTTCATTTATTCTTTCCTTTAACATCCATTAGAGGAAAAGAGAAAAAATATACAGCATATGAAAAGAACACGGGGAAGTTTTTAATATAATGTTAATAATAGTTGATATTTAATTGAGATCGTATCTTTAATCTTTTCTTCTTTTCCCCTGCCAGTGTTTCATCTCTATTCTTATTATCTTGTTTTCAGTACAGAATTATCACCCACTGGTTTTCAATTACAGCGATGCCCATATTGATTCTCCCCTTGATTTTAACTCGAAGCTGAAAAATTACTCACTTAAGCCAATAAAAGTAGATGATGTGGTTAGTTTTGGGTTCCTTTTCTAAAATAATAAACGAATAAAGAAGAAGAATGATAAGCTTATAATGATTCTGAGTTACAACAAACTGGTATGGAAATGCATTTTAAATCATTAGAACTCAGAACAGCATTATAAATTTGTATTTATTTCTTCACATTGAGGTAAATCGTCCCTAAGGACACAAACCCTATGTCTATAATTGTAAGTTGCATTTGCCTGCTAGTACTTGGGCACTGAGACCACCTGGCAGATAATGGATTCTGTCTATGCTTCTTTGAGCTTCCAAAAACAGGGTGTCTGTATGCAAAGTGCCTATTGGGAATGGTCCATGGTCCATGCTGGCTCCCAGACTGTGGCCAGGAATTGTCTGGGGGAGTTCCAGCTGGCATGGGCCGAAATCACCGCTCTTTTGGCTTAATAGCAGAGATGATCACATTCCCAGGCTTGGGAAAGTTCCCAGGCACTGCTAAATTTACTAACATGGATGTAGCCAGAAAACATTGTCCCATCTAGAAGTTATTACATTGCTTCTCCAAACACTTCTGTGCATACGTATCTTCTTAACACACAAATAGTCCCATGATGCAATGATAACAAATTACAAGCTTAAAACCAAGATTCGGTGCAAGGTTTGACCTTACACAGAGGCAAATGTCAAAAGTTGTCATGGTATTGTTTGGTGGTCACGTGCAATTAAGAATCAGTCTTTATTGATGCTTAGAAAGTACAATCCAAATGAATTTGTGAGCAGAAGCTGAACAGAAGCTTTCCTGAGTGGTATGCTAAAAGATTTAATTCTGCACCCATTGATGTTAATGGAAAACCCTCTTACTAGCTTCTGTCAAAGCAGAATGAGAGCTAGCTATAGGGGAAAATCACTTAAAGCCATCCATTTCACACACACAATCCAAAACACGGCTAGCAAAGGGTCAAAGTTATCTAACTACAAAAATTAAGATATTGCAGAACCTTTATCTTAAATATCACAAGTAAGTAATCTCAAATACTTTTGACAGAATGAGTGGTTTGTAAGCGAATCCACACAGATGCACACATTACAGCATTGGTAGGTATGTGTGTAGGTGGGATTTCTCCACAGAAGGAGGAAGGAAAGGTATTATGTCTCAACTTCAGGAAGATGCTGAATATCTATAGAAGAAAATTGCCTTAACTAACTGCAGCCATAGTGATCCGGGTTTGGTATTCCCAGTTGCATCCAACGCCTCCTATGTAGACATAATAGAAACCCAATACTTATTAGTCTGACCAGGAAACACTGAGAAGCCAAATCACGTACGCTTTTGTGCTGTTGCTTAGATTGCTACATGTAATCTCTCCTTTTCTTTGAGTGCGTTTGGTATTCCTGCCCGTGTTTTATTATGAACCTCACGTTTAAACCCAAGACTACTAATCTGCAATGATACTTACAAATATTTGAGTCAAGACATGTTCTTGTAATTCTGGAAACTCCAGAGAACCCCTCGCCCAAGAGGCCTTTTTTGAAGCACAGAGGCATCATGAAACTTTTGGTGCCATCCAGCTGCTAGGTGTCTGTCCTGCCATAGCCTCTGGTTGTCCTCTTCTTGTTCCAGACAGACAGTCCTACTTTCTCAGGGCCCCAGGTGTATTTGCCCCATTTCAACATCCATCTCTCGTGCTTAAAATCAAATATTTGCTTTAACAAAGGCAAAGTTTTTCCTAGACTTGGAAATGCACAGGGTTCTTTTCACACGTCTAATTTCTCCACATTTTATGCATTGTAGCAGTGTTCCCCTCTTTGGAAAAGTTCCAGAAAGCACCTGTACACACTTGCTCATTTATGAAATGCCGGTGTGGTAGGTTGTAATTTGCCAGTCCATTTCTTCTCTGAGAGTAAATTAATTGAGTTGATAGCAGCAGAATTTGTAGTTTCACACAGGCTACGTATACATGTTACGGTAATATTTTAGCGTTAGGATGGGGTAAATGAGTCATAACTGATTCCGGAGCAATTCCTGTCTAGGTAACGATAGGAAACGAAGGCTTCTCTTTCCATTCTTTGAGATGCCTGCCCTGCGAGTAAGGTACCTTAAACAGTTGCCTATCCCTCCTCCCTTTTCTTTTGCACTTAGTGTCACATAGTCTTCGGGCTGAGACCTTTAAAGGGTCTGCAAAACTGCAGAAGACGCAAATTTTCTGGAGTGGCTCGCCATTATGTGACAGTATTTTACTGCCTCTTGTATTTGGGGCAGGCATGTTGATAATGGCTTCAGACTTGCTGGGTGCTCCTGCGCATCAAATATTCTGATTTTTATCCCTCATCTGCCAGTTCTTTACATGGAATTTATTTTTCTTTCTTTAGGGTTAGGCCAGCAGGTCAGCGGCTCTTTCCGAACCTGCATAGAGGCTCTTCCAGCACAGCCACTCCTCTGTCCCCCGCTACCATCATACTGAAACATTTATTTAGAGTATAGTACCCTCTCTCTATACCATCAAAAACTTGTTGTCATTTCCTGTGAAACACCTCAGGTGCCAAACACAACCCCGGTGCGGCCTGCGGAAATAGAGTCTCCTAAAGGGGATGCTGAGTGTGCATAAAAGTGGACTCTGTTTGTCCAAGGCACCTGCAAGAACCTTGCTGACATTTTCAGCATAGGAAAATATTTGGCACTGGACAGCTGTTCAGAAACTTTTCCCCTTGTAGGTAGTAGAAAATGTTCCCTTTTTTGAACATATTTATATAATTCTTTTTGGGCATATACGTATGTGAAAGGATTAATTTTTTCCCCACTGTGATCTTCAGGGAATTTACCTCCTCAGTTCTTTCTATTTGCTCTGTCATTCCTCACAGTGAATACATCCAGCTCTTCTTTTTAGTCTCTGTCTTTCCTAGCAACCTGAGCTGCACAATGGTTAATTGCTTTTACTCTGTCTTCCAACAGTCACCTTAGAAGTCTAACTCTAGCATGTATTTATTGGTTTTAGGTTCCTCTTAATAAGTGCACCTTGTTGAATGCTTAACACGTTTGTTTTTAACACCTCCTCCTCCAGTAGTATTGCAAATTGTTTCTCTTTCAGCTTATTCACTCATAAAATTCACGGGGAAAGCTTGTACCTGCAAGCACCAATGTTTACCACTTTCTACTTCTCTGTTGGTTGGCTTTTCCAGAACATGCTATGCAATTGGCTTGGGTTCCTGTATTCAGTGTAAAATTACCCAGCGTCCCGTTTGCTTGTAGGTTGAAATTTTTGCAAAGGGTAGGTTGATGTTTTGACTATTGCATATGTATTCTTAATAGCTAGTGGCCCTGTGTTTGTCACCTTTGTGTCCTGCACAGTTTGCCGACTTTGGCAAAGAGACAGTCCAGCACAGTTGCAAATGCCAGGCAGTTTCTTAACTTGTGGTGGTAGCTCTGAAGTGTTTAGCTGTATATTGCCTTGTCCTTCCCCACTCCTCACCTTGCTTTCCTTTTTCTCTTAAATCCCAGTTAAGAGCTTTGCATGCCTTTCTACCCAGGTCTCGTCTCTTGCAGTATTTAGGATTTTCCACAAAGACTACTGAATAGGTCGTATAAATGTTGTCTGTGAGACTATGTTGATGGTGGCTAGACCTTCTTCTATAAACCTTGCTATTAACCTTGTTCCACATGCTGCAAAGTCTAAAATTGTTCTGATTTCCTTTACTTCAAAGGTTTCTAATTGTCTCTCTGAAGTGAGTTGAAGCTTTTTATCTATCTCACAGCTGAGACCTGGTCACAATATGCCACCTTCTTCCTTTCTTGACATTGACCCATTGCTTTTGAGAAGAAAAAGAAAACAAGAAAAAAGAGCAAACTGTACAAACTGTAAACCTACTCTTCAGCCTTGAACCATTTACAGACTCATCTGTTACTTCTCCTGTTTAACACCTTGTTCTAAGGCATTTGTAGGTAGAAGTAGAATGCAATATTCAAATGCCTCTAATGTACTGTTTTTCAGAACTAGAAATTGTCAGATTTAAGGTAGTCTTGGAAGTCAATTCTTTTTATGTCTTTTTTTTTTTTTTTTTTTTAATGTGCTTCCTTGGTAAATACAACAGATACTGTGCAGGGAGAAACTCTGACATAGGCCTACATCACCCTTCATTTTTCTGGACAGTTTCAACAAACGAGATTTGTTCATCTTGTTATTAAGCGATTGATCAGAGCCCAAGATTTCTTTTCCTTCACTGCTGAATTCTCATTGACTAGCATTATGGAGCCTGAGTCTTTGTACAGCGCAAAAGACAGCCTATTTTAACCAATTAATTGTGCGGGGTTGCAAATGGGAAGGAGATACTAGTAAAGTCATGAACCTTGTTGTCAGGACATGCTCCTTCATTTTATTCTATAAAAAAGTGCAGATAGAATATAACTAGCTGCTTCTGAGGGAAAGTACAGGCTGGATTCCAGTGACAAGTATAGATAAAGCGTTAGACCATGGGTAAGCTAATGTGCAATTACTTTAATGCATCGTAATTGAAGAGCAAAGTCAGTCACATTGAGAAAATTTCCTGAAATACCTCTCCATAATAGTTTAGGATAGTGTGTTCTTAAATGTGTGCGTGGGAACAGTGTTGAATAAATAAATACACAAACCACACACCCCCAAAACTCTAAAGATTTTCTTGTCCATTCTCAAATAATATGGACTGAACAACAAAAAAGTAAGCTTCAGTCGTAACTGTTTCTTCTGCACTCATGTTCACTAATTCTGCAATCTGACTTATGCTTTCTGTAGTCAGGAAATAACTGTATCTCTAGTTTGATAAAACTGTGCAAGATAACGTAAAATTGAACTGCACAGTTTCCTACTATTCATCAAAATAGGACTTGAGACGTCTGCAAGTGGTGAGCAGTGCAACGCACAGCGCCAGTACCGGTTTCAACCTACTGTCCTTAGGAAAGGAACGAGTAACTAGAACATGATAGATATTTTTTAAAGTTTCAGGCATTTGTCTAGAGAACACAAGTTGGAAATCAAATCTGAGGTGAAGCCAATACAACCACCAGACAACATGAAATTTCCTTTTAGAGGGAGCTGGAAAATGGACACACAAAAGGGTTATTTATAAAGAAAGTACCTCCCTGTAGACTAGCTAAGTGATAGGCTGTAGTTTAAATAAGTGAGATAAACTAGCTGTAAATATCAATCCCTTGCTCCTCAATGTTTTAAATTATTAGCATTCTGTTTTACAAGCTGACCTTTTCTTTTGAGAGGTGCGGAAGGAAGCTGTTCCTTTAAAGTGGGGCAAGGTGGAGTGTTGGGGGGCAAGAATTACTGAATAAAGGTTTCTTTTAATTTATTCACTAACGATTCCTGTCAGGTAAAACTCGTTTAAGGGAAACACATTTTTTTCATGATCTTCTAAATTTCCATCTGTACTCAGACAGTTGTATTTACACTGTTACATCCTTCAGGAGCAAAAATTCTCTGATGTGAAACGCTGAAGGAGTTGTGTGTGCAGGTTGCTGAAAAATGTCTGTGTGCAGAATAGTTCTTGAAAATTACAGTGGTGTTCACCATGGCAGCCTCGTGTAATCAAACTCCCAGGGTACCATATGTACTCATCTAATAAGGTGTTGCAGCCCTAGCTGAGGAGACAGGGCTCTCTTCACGGAGTTGTAACAGCTCTTGGTTTTAATTCAGAAGGTCCTCAGCTTGTTCCCTTATCTGTCAAGCTCATGAAAGCTAAGATAACCTTGCTAAAGATACTTCATGCCTGGGATACTTAAATATAAGTATACAAAAAATAAAGCAAGCAAGCGAGATGTCCAGTTAAGTGCGATCAATAGAAATTATTTGAAATAGTTTAAGTGGCTTCAAAACAAACCAAAAGCAAGGCCTAGCTCCTACCCTTCTATTTGCTGGCACTTTTATACTTAAAGTGCCTCACAGATGTCCAGATTCTGGGAAAGTTCAAAAAATTTTGGATTTTCCAGGTTTAAGCCTGTATTTACTGTTCAGTCATCTTGGACCTAATAAACCTTTTCTGTCCATGATCTTTGCCATGGCCTGGATTTTGCAGCATATTTAGGCATTGACTTCAGTGCTGCAGCAGAATTTCTCTCTTCAAGTCTCCAATCGCCTTCACAGGCCAAAAACTGTAGGTGGTATTTGATACCCGAAGTTCAAAGGGACAACTATTTTGAAATATCAATAAAGGAGTGGTAGACTTTCATTATGACCCTAACAGCAGCAGCATTGCAACAAAGCAATCCACTTAACAGCAGTTAATTTTATGATATTTGCTACAGGACACTGAAATTGTGGTGGAATAGAAAACCTGTGTAACAGTTTTCCAGGCATGGATTTTGACAACTTGCACGGTACCAAATGCAGGTTGTCAAGAATTCAAACGCGGTCTATTGTCAGTATCTTTGTGTTGCAATTCCTGAAATACCTGAAAGTAAGAAGCTGTCACTGTTTATAGTACCTGCAGAGCGTAAGACAGTGACTGCGCCATCCCCTGCTTGAAATTGTCAGCATATGCTGAGACATGTTCTTCTAGGGCCCTTAGTAGATGAACAAATTTGGTTTTCTTTGTGGGCGGTTTACAGCAATGGGGGGAATCCCTGGACTTCAAACACCTAAAACAGAGTATCTACAAATGAATGAAGGGTTAAAATACATGCATGACAGTTTGGTAGTGGAGAGTGGATAGCACAAGGGTACTTTGTAGGAAGCATTAAAATACTCGAAGGTACGAAGCCTGATGCATTTCAAAGCAAATGCAGGAACCATACCGGTGATGGATGTTTATGCAAAGCTTTCTCTGTAGACGTACAGAAGCAATGTAGAATAAGGGTTCACAATCACAAGCCTAGGAAATTTCTGCAATAAATTGCCGGCCAAGCAACAAAGGAGAGCCATGACACATAGACTGCCTTGCTGTCCTTCAGTCAAGTTAGGTATTTGTTTGTTTATGAGTACTGTCAAGAAACCGCGTGGTGTCTGACTCCTGTTTGGGTGACGGGGAAACAGATCCCTCGCATGCAACAGCAGCCGCTCTCATTGAGAGCTCATTTGCCTGGCATGGAATTCCAGAGACTGTAATTACAGATAATGTAACTCAATTTTCCTGTCAGGAATCTGCTATTTGTAGTACCAGCAGAACCAGAGTGTGTCACATCCCTGCCACACTCCAGCCAAAGCAGAAGCAGCTGTCGGGGTTGCCAAGCATACGGGGGTAAGAGGGATGCAGAGGAAGTGGTTTTGTACGTTATTTGGCGATCAGCAAGCCTACAGGATCATCCTGTGCCACACCATGCATTGATACTGTGGTGCACAAATGCTGCAATTCAGGCGATGTAGAAAAGCACTTCATCTGCTGTCAATCTGTAAAATAATAATAATCTATAAAATAAGACCATAAAAACAAAAACAACACTCCTTGAGTGAAACGCTCTGTTATGCTTAATATGGTATGTCCCATACAACAGCAGAATAAGAGAATTTATTTGAATAAGGGTAGATGTAATTTATAGTCAGTCAGGCTCTCAGAATCAAAGCTACACACAAACTGAAAACCAAGGCTGTTAGATTTAATGATGTTGTATTTGTTCTAATTTGTGTATTTAGCAAACTAGCCCGCTGGCTTTTTCCTCCATTTTCAGTAAAGTATTTCCTTCTTTCCATTAGGGCCCACAAGAAAAGACACAATATCAAATTCTGGGGAGGTACTGCACTTTCATTGCCTGGGACTAAATGTTGAAGCTTAGAAGTAAAATGTCATCATTAAAGCAAGTGGAAAGGACAATAGGATTTCTGTTTTAAAAGCTAGCATCAAGACACCTGCTGTTAGCGAATAACAGGTATCGAAGATTTTTTTCACCAAACAAAGGTCATCCTTTCTCTTCAGCTGACTCTTCGAGTCAAGTCGATTTTACTTTTACAAATATAATCAAGACTGGCTTTTTCCCCCTACGCATAAAGGAATTTAACTTACACGAGAAAATGAAGGACATTTCCTCAAGTTCCAGAAATCCAATAGCTATTTGTGACTCCCTTTTAGTTTGATTCAGGTTAGAATAACTGGTCGCTGAATCTACCTCTGACTACCCCTCGTGCTTATACACTTTACTATCCATCCTGCAGTTATTTAAAGCAGAGACGTCTTCGCCTGGAGTCACCTGGCAAGGGAATCTCCACTCTCCTATTCCTGTCTTCCATCTTACCCAGTAATTTTATTCAGAATGAAGAGGAATTTTATTCTTAACTTAGAGGAACATGTGAGTTATGTTTCAACGCACACCGATGCAGTGGCTCTGAAATAGCACTAATAATGCTGTGATCAGTACCTTGTAATTTCTAGAGGTGTCACAGTTCATTTGATGTCATTCATATGCCAGGTACTAGTAAGACAGAAAGCAGGATGCAGAAACTGTTGCATGCTGGTGGGGTGGAAATTGGGACAGATTTTCTTGGGGCAGATTAGAGTCAGTGAATCTGAACAACTCGGGCCATAAGGACCTCTGGAGGCCGTTTAGTCTAACCTCTTGCTCAATGCAAGGCCGGCTTGATCAGGATTTCAGGGCTGTATTTAAGTTTTGAAAATTTCCAAGGGTGGAGCTCCTTCAGCTCCTCTGTACTTCTTCCAGTTCTGCACCACTCTCAGAAGGAAGATTTTTCTTTTTCATTTAGTCCAGTCAGAGTTTCCTTTGCTGCAACTTGTTATCTGTTGCTTCTAGTTCTTTTTCTGTGCACCTCTGGGACAAGTCTGGCTCGGTCTTCTTCATAACCTCCCTGTCGGACCAAGCAGGCTGCTATTAGGACCCTAGAAGCCATCTCCTCTCCAGGCTGAACCAGCCCAGCTCCCTTAGCCTCTCCTCACAGGGCAGGTGCTCCAGCCCCTGACCATCATGGTTGGCCCTCTGATGATTCTCTCCAGTTTGTTGGTATCCAAAACTAGACTCCACACTCCAGCTGTCTCACAAATACCAAACAGAAGGGAATAACCAGTTCCTTTGACCTGCTGGCCGCAGTCTTACTAATGCGGCTCATGATGCAGTTAACCTGTGTTGTCAATTGATTCGTTTTCCTCTCCTGCTGGGCTGTGAAGCATGTGAGGGCAATATGGATAGATACCCAGGTTTATGGAAGCAAGGAAGTGAAAAGAGATGTTCATATGGCAAATTATGAGCAGCAAATCTCTTCCAGCAAATTGACCATTATGCAAGACTTTGAGGATTAAAAAAGAAGAAAGGGGAAGTGATATAAACAGAAAAAAAATGAGTGAGGACCAACAAGAGCTCCTAGGGCAAACACACAAAAAGGCTTACAAACAACAGCTTCTTGTTCCCAGATATATCCAGACAGGGATCTGAATGTTTCTAGTGATGTTTAAGAGCTATGTGTTGTGGGTTTGCAAAGATACCTGTAGATTCTGGTTGGTTTTGGTTTATTATTTCATCTTAATTTCCTGCCTCAAACCCACATATGACTTGTCCATAACGATGGGTTTATATTCCTAATCAGTGAGCACAAACAATTCATTTTCATAAACTATGCATCAAGTCTACAGTAGATCAGTCATGCTTTGGCCACTGCCCATGCACATTAATTGTCTAGGAAAACTAATTGCCCAGCAATCCTGGCAGTTGAGTGTCTAGAAAACTGGTACATCACTGCTCAAAACTGTTGTCTTCTCCTTAAATCAGGAGAATGGGGATCGCAGCTTTGACAAGCAAGATAGATTAAAGCTAGTCCTCCAGCTAAGAGAACACTCCAAAATATATATATGAATGTGTTTTTAGATGCTGGTGTTTACCTCCTTTAAAAAGTTCTCATTTTTCCGAGAAGATGCCATAAGTTGAGTTATATAGAAAGGTTATACAGAAAAGGAAAGCTTATTCACAGTGACATCACACTATAAAAATTGGCTGTCACTGTATTATTTTAATTTTTTCCTCTTTAGCAACATCTAATGTCTCTATTTTGCAGTATTTATGTCATGGAACCAATGGCATAAGTAAATTAATTAGGTAAGATATTCGTAGACATACTTCATGCTTCGGTTTGTAAGTATAAAAACCAGCAGGGCTTGTTAGGAAAGTTTTCTTATTTTTAGGTTTGTGTCCCTTGGATGAAAGTACTAGCATAGAGAATAAACATGTTGAGAATATATAGCAGCATTGAGTTAAATGTGAGGACTTCTCAATGGAATGAAGTAGGGAAAATTTTGCAATCTTTAAAAATTGAAAGTACAATTGCGTTGCAGTCACAACGTAATTATTTTTAAAAACAGTCTTCCTGGAGTAGCTTACTTTGTATTGTGATGCTCCTTGGAGCCTTTACCAGGGATAAAGAGTTACTCCTCTAGATGCCATGCAAATGTAATCTGAAGACAGCACTTTTCTCAGGACACCACATCTGAATTTATTAGCAGTTGTGCCCGGATGCACCTGCAAGATCTGACACTAGAAAACAGAGAGTGAGCGATCCTAGCTCTGCCTTTGAGGATGGGTGAATGAAACAAGAAAGCCTGTCCACTGGAGCCGTGGAGGCTGGTGTAAATGCTGCTGGCGTGCAACGGGAGCAAGAGCTCGGCCACACTGCGCAGTGACGCTCGTGAGGGGAGGTTGGTGCCGGGCAGAGCCCGGTGCAGCAGCACCGGCACGCTGTTATGCCGGCTTCTCCCCCGGCTCTGCCTGCCCCGCTTGGGAATCTCTGTACCAGTGTCTGGTCTCATGTGCGGATGTGCCTGGCGTGTTTCAAACGACGACTGCATCCATTTCGCGACTTTTTAAAACAGGAGTATTATTGCACGTCAAATGCACTGTTTGCGTCGAAGATTAACAGCCTGAATTAGCAGGGGGAGACAGGAAAAGGCAGAAGGATAGTTCCCTCTGTTTTGTCACAACTTCTATTTATGTGAGGAAAATGTTAGCGTTCTTTATCTCCTCGGGGTACCCGTCAGTGCCCCAGTTCCAGCATTTGCTATTATCGCTCCGCAGGGAAACCCTTGAAGCCATATGGTTCCCTTGCTGTTCCTGCATTTCTGTGTGCCTAAGGAGTTGGTGGTGGTAGTGGTCCCTATTCTTTCTGCTACTTTGCTCCATGTCTCATTTGCTTTTTGTGCTTTTTTCCAAATGAAAAAGTGGCTGTTGTACTCTCTAGCTTTCCTCTAGCGTAACACTAGCAGCATATAAACACGCTTCTGCCAGCACGTGTGTGCCTTCTCCCATATTAGAGCAGCCAAAGAGATACAACTTTTCTGTGTGGTGAAGGTATTGGAAAACCCAAGCTTATTCATCTTTTAGGTATAGTTGATCCTCTCTTACGTACGTTGATGGACTAGATTTTGCTTCCCGTGTGTTCGTACATATTTCTCCAGGCCTTTTTCTCTGGGACTCTAACCCCATGGGGAGAGAAATCTGTTGTTGTGTTTTACAAAGGCCAAAACCAGAGAGGTCCCTTCAGGAACGTGCGTGCATGCATGCATACATGTGTGCTGCATGACAGCTGGCAAATGATTTCTGAAGAGGCTGTTGGAGGAAAGGTCTTTTTATGGTGTATACAGTGAAAGAGACTACACTATGATATATGAAAACACCATGCAAGTGTTTTCACCAGGTAGGGATCCCCAGTGTCTTTGCAAGGGGTGTGTTAGTCTCAAGTGACAAAGATTTAAAGGGTGCCTAACAGCCAGCCAGATTTTATCCTGTTGTCAGAGTTTGCTGGGGCTCATGCTTAGACACAATGAATTAATGAAGACATTCTGCTTGCATGTCTGTGGGCCACGGGTATGCTTATTTCAAAATATGTAAGATTTGGTACAATGGTTGCATGATATTTAGTCTAAGCAGGCATGGTCAGTGAAAAAAATAACTTGAAATGCACTATCAGCAACAATTTTCCATAGCTACATGTAAAAGAATTACATACAAATGCCACAGCAAGTACTACATGATGTGAAGTTCAGCGTTGCATGCTAGAACTGTGGTTCTGTCCTCCAGGATGCAATTGCTTTTATCCAAAGCACTGCATGTTCAGCAGAAGAACAGGAATTCGTGAGATTATTGCAGAACAGAATATTGTCCAAAGTGTTTGTCAACGGCTCTCAAAACCAGAGCTTGCAAAAAGAGCTGGCAGAGTACTCATGGGAGTCTACTTCAGCCTGAACCAGTGAACCAGTTCACATTTTTTTCCAAGCAATTCAGCCCATGACAAGGGCTTAAAAAGAACCGTCTGAAGGCTAACAATTACACTGAACCTGAAGAATTAGCACTTTTACAGGCATTAGAATGAATAAACTGATTCATGTATGCAGAGATTTGACTGCATATCTCTCAAGGGGAAAGCATGTGTGACAGTACGGTGTCTTTGCAGCCAAGAACAGAACTCAGACTGTAAAAGAAAAAAGTTGTATTCGTCTTCTGTAATGCATTATTCTGGATGTTTACATCTGAAATCTGCTTTTCTGTGAATATATTTTATTCCAAGTTCAGATTTGTACTTTAAAATTTTACTGCTCATTAACAGTAAAACAATTTAACATTTATCTTTTTTCAATTTAATTTTGCTTAAGTCATTTGGGAGAAAAAGATGCAGAGGTAAACAGAGATTCTGCAAACATGAACACAGTAATGCATCTGTTCTTGAAGCTCCTCACCAGTAATCGCTGTCCTAGGAGAGGTGAGGGATACTAAGGCACCATATCAAGTATTTCAAGGACTTGGGGCACATTATACAGCATATTTGAAAAATGGATGTGTCATTATTTACATTGTACAGAACAAAGGAGTGTTTCAGAAAATGCCATGGATGGAAAAAATGAATTCCATTCCCCAAACAGCCACTGATTTTCTCTGTGTCCTCATACAAGTTTCATCTTGCAAGCTGCTAAGCACATGCTTTCTGGATGACCCAACTTACTTCAATGAGAGTACTCTAATACATACAAGTATTATATATTCAATACATGCAAGTGTTTTCAGAAAGAAGGAAGGCCTTCAATTTTGCATGCCTCATTTCCCATATCCTTAAGATCAGGAGGATATATTTATTAATTGTGTGAGACTGTGAGGAGATATTATTGTTTGAGATGTCAAAGGGAAGGTTTTAGCAAGTAAGATGAATATAGAGATAGCAAAAATGCCAGTACACATGGTAAGTGCAGCTGAAATGAAAATCTACCCTTTTCAGGGATGTAATATATCCACTGTCCTAGAATTTTGTCTAAATGTTTCATCATCAAATGATTTTAAGCTCTGAAACAAAGTGCTTTAAATAAGACTGCCTGCTAGAAGAAAAAGGACATCAGAAGAAAAATATTTATACAACTTGGGATTACAGGCTTTTAAGGTATTTATTTCAGCATTTACCTAAAAGGTAGCCCATCCTTAAGCATATCTGTAGATAAAAATAAATTATTTAGTGTGACACCTTGTGTCATTCAGAATTCTTATTTGATTCTCAGTGTTTGTTAGGTGGATGCAAAACTATGATGGTTATAGCTGACTCTTACAGAGACATCCTTTGTCACATAAAATAGGTACAAACTGGATGTAAAGCAAATAGCAAGTTCATTCCACCTTGTTGCTTAAAAGGAAATTTAGTCTTCTGAGTGTTCCAGTGTTTGGGTTTTTTAGTAGTTTATAATTTCTGTGAGGTGTCAGCCTAACAATCCTCCCGATAGTGATCACGGTATGGGTAACAGTACAGTACAGTGGGAGCAAAGAAAGCAGAAGTTTTATTTGGAGATGGACACTACTGTAAACTGTGTTTTGTCGGTTTAAAGGACTGGGATTTTGCTTGTTACTTTGCTTACCTTTTCTCATAGTTCTGTACATCAGTGACTCTACAACTAAAGAAACCCCCCCAAAACTCCCTCAAGGCATTTTTAGATGCAATAACCTATGACAGTATATATGTTGGTATACCACAAAAAGGAAAACAAAATTTTCAAGCAATGGAAATGAAGCTTACACATATACTAAAAAGTTAAATATCTGCCTGTCCATACATGTGAAAAAGTTTTTCTTCAGTCCTAGGATTTCTTTTCTTTGTAGCAGTATTTGTGATATGTCTTGAGATCCAGAATGATAACCTTGCATTTATTTCATGTTGCCCAGAAGAGAACCACTGGACAGGTACAATTTGGTTACTTGGGCCCACCGCTACCTTTTCATTGAAATTGGTGTGAGTTAATACCTAAGTGCTTTTGAGGTCTTTAGTCTTTTGAGGCATCTAGCCTAGATGACTAACCCAAATGCAAGAAACCCTGTATCTTGCTACTGCTTTATCTCTCTTGCTCCCAGAAAATCTTCTTTTTAGACCTATTTTACTGTGAAAAGTGATGTCCAACAGTCAGCTTGCAGTCAGACACATACTGGCACACAGCAGGAACTTCCTGATGTCTCTCTTGATTATTAAGCTGCTGAAATACGCAGGGCCATCAGTATTTGGGAATTTTAAAAAAAACTTTTCAAAATAGTTTTGCCTGGGCCTTAATTTCAAGAAAATATGAAGGAAGATACTAGTAGATGCCTGCTGAAGGTTATTTTATTCATCACTAGGAGTCCTCTGCCAGAAGCATCTCCTTTTCTGGACGTCAAGTTGCATTCGTTTTAGATCAGATCTCACCGAACTGCAGCAGGCGTGGGGCGAGAGGTGTACCAGCTTTGGTTAACAGGTCAGAGCCCTCTTGCATGAGCATCCCACCCTCCTCGTGGAGAAGAGCGGCCAGTCTCCGGTGCCCGTCCGTGGCAGGAAAACACAGGCTTGAGCAACCTCCCTTCTGTCTTTCTTGAGACACTAAAACTTCTCACTGAAGGTGTGATTTTCTTCCACTTGGTCCCTTTTATTTTATAATGAACTAGAATGAGAAGAGTAGAAAAACTTCAATTTACATACTACTTACTATATTGTGGCAAACTTAAAAAAAGGCAGAATCCCTACCATTTTTACGTACACAGACTTGGGATCTGGCACGTGCTCATTTGCACAGTTACCTGTCTGAAGGCAGGCAGGTTTCTGGATGAGAGAAAATCAATAACCTGGCAGTTGTACTACTGTGTCACGCAGCAGGCGCAGCAGGTCCAAATTCTGTGTTTGCCAGCTAGGACCTCCTTATCGATAGGCTAATCAGTCCTGACTGCAGAGCTCTGGGTTAAGGGGTGAGTAGGTCGGTTCTGTGGAGGTGGACTCTGTTTTGGGGGAAAGGAGAAGTAGAATTAGTCACAGATACTTCTTCTTCAGCATAGAGTTCATAGAGATTAAATGCTCTGTGTTACAGCTATAGATAGGGTGGGATTTGAGGCATGTCACAGCACAGAGCCAGGAGCAGCTGCTGTCGTTGTTAGTGGCAATTCCGGAGCAAACTAAATTCGAAAACCCTTATGGTAAGGGCGTCTTTATGAATTTCACCCTTATGAAATTATGGGCTACAGAGATCAGACAATGGGTGAATGTATATGAACATATATATGAAATGCATGAACTGCATAAAACATGTATCCCATAAATGCAATATATATGAATAATATAATATAGATTATATAATTTTATATATATA
>NW_010554843.1:0-44205 GCF_000687285.1 Phaethon lepturus | reverse complement strand
GACTAGATGGCCTTTACAGGTCCCTTCCAGCGCAAACCATTCCATGATCTAGAGCCAAGGGGGTTGAATTCCCAGATCCCAGAACTGGCAGTAGGGTAATTCTAAGACTGCCCAGGAAATTATCCTAGGATGCAAGAACAGCTTGGAATTCCAACATTTCTCCTTCATAGCACTTCAAGAAACAGAATATTACTCTTCACCCTAGGTTTGATAATTCCACAGACAAAAATTCAGGGGCTGAAAACTGCAGCTTAAAAATGTACTTAGGAATGCCTACAGTAGGCTGGGGTCTGTTCTGGCCTCACTTCTCCAAGGAAATTTTCCTCAGTCTTGTCCTTCCTCCCTTCAGCCCAAAGTCAGGGTTAAGAAGCTTCTTCTGGCTTTTAAAGAGGAGGGGGCCAGAGAGCTGCTGGCAGTTCAGGCACTGAAGGGCAAGGAGGACTCACTAGTAGCACGGGAACTGGAAGGGTCTCAATGCCATTGCCTTCATCATGAAGGATTTTTTTTTTTCTTTTCCTTTCTGTTTTAAATATAGGATGCAGTGAAAGGATTGCATGTTGGAAAACTTTGTTTTGGCTTCCATGAACCCAGACAAATCAGTTCCACAAATAGACGTGCCAGTATCACTCATCAGTCACCAATATCAGCCACCAAGACCGAGAGGCATCCCTCCTGCCTCTTTCCTCTGCCCGTGTCCCCCGAGATGGGTCCCACCCATTTCGTCACTCTGCATTGGTATTCACCAGTCCCTTCCATAACCTGGTGCAACTCTCCAGCACAGCGAGAAAGTTGTCTTTCGGCAACACTCAACTACCAGAACAGCTCAGGCCTCTCAGTTAACTGCCTTGATTTCCATCTTATCCTTGCTCTGCTTTTTCCATCTCACAATCATGCACTGCTTACAATGCGGTAGCAGGTAGAACAAACTGAAAAATCAGTTTCCCAAGAAGATTGCATCTTCATAGTCCTCCTTTGCACCTCACACATTAAACTGTCCAGAGAAGAATTTTATTTTCTGCTTTAGCCATTTACTCCTCCATCCCTCATCTATCACCCCAGTAAATTTCTGATAACTGTTTATTTGAATAGAAATTAAAATACATACAAAATACTTAACACCATATCCTTAGAAACAAACCAGTTTGCACTGTTCCAGGCTAAGTATGAAAGTGGTACATAACGATGCAAATTTGAAAGCTTTATCTCATCACATACCCTGACTCCACATTGAGAAGAGTACTTAAACTCCATCAATGCCCATGGGAAGCGGACCAGCAGCTATTTGCTGACACGAACACAGAATAATCAAAATATTTTCCTGCTCAGTATTTAAATCTTGGCTACTTCTTAAGTCTACACAACTCTCTGTGGAGTGCCCGCGCTGAGCATGTCCCGCTATTTCCAGGCATAGCTCTGCAGTATTCCCTGAGGACCACAACTCGAACGGCTCATTCTGGGAGTTCTTTACGTTCAGATACAGGCTGCAGTGAGGCATTCTGTGAGGCACAAGAGCAGGTTAAGCTGCATATTGTAGACATAGAGTGAAATCCACCTCTTCAATTGGGAAGTTAAGTGATTCCACAAAAAACATAATACATAACAGTGACAGCAACTGTGTGCCAGTTCCTTATTTTGGTACTGACACAGGTGTGATATTGTGCTTGCACCTGAATTTTCTGTGAACTAGTTAATATTTCCATTGGACTACTCATATTAAAAAAAAAAAAAATCATCAGACAACTCTTCTAGCATAACTGCACTTTCCAGCACAGCTTCCAAAGCTGGAAACATAGGTCAACGCTGGAAATATTTCACATGGCACCTAACCAGTGTCGAAACAAATGCCAAGCATGATCTAGTGTCATCCAGATTAGCTCCCGCTGGTGCTTGGATTCAAATTAATGGATTACCCTCCCAGCAAATGTCACAGGAAAACCTTGCCAGGAAACAGCTTACTGAAAAAAAATAAAAACAAAAATCCTATTTCATCTTGAATGAGGGATTCCATTTCAGTCAGAAAGTTCCTTCCCATAGCCTCTGTCTGAGCAAAGTTTGGGAAATACTTTTGGGAAATGACATCAAACAGGCATAAACAAACATCAACTTATACATACGCAAGGAACCAACAAAGCAACCAAGAACATCAAGACAATTCCTGCCCCCCCTGGGCCTATTCCTTCTCTTTAGTATTTCTGATTCTGTTCAAAATGTTAAAAGGTATTCTATACCTTTCAGAAACAAGAACGTTAACACCAAACAACTTCGAAAGGCTTTGCCTTCATTCGTTTTTTGGAGGAGTTTTAAAGTCTGACAAATAGTGATGGGAGGATACTTCACAGTGTCTAAAAGCATGAGACAAGTTTCTGGAAATCTTACTGACCAGAGAGAAGGGGATGTTAGTTTTTCTCACTGTACCTTACCTACAAGTGTTTGATCTTCAACAGAAAAAATTCTCATTTTAATAGCTTTGTATACTTTAAGGTAGGTGGGTTTCGTCTTTTGGATCCAAGGGGCTGAACTGGTAGAGAATCAGTCTTTTTGCAGTGGTCTTCCACAGCCAGTTTAAGTCCTTGGCCCAGCTTCTCTCGTAAATGCCAATGAACATCAAAAATGGGGCAGGAACGTGCAGTCGGAGGCAAGAAGGATGGTAGAACTGACTTGTTTGATGGGAGCTAGAGGTTAGAACGTCACTCTTGTAAGTGGCACCCTGAGCTAACCCATCTGTTTTTTTCCCATCCCAGACTAATCAGCTGACATCAAAGTAGTTCTAAAGAAGTTATAACCCCAGCACAGTCATTTGTAGACTACAGCTTTCCAAAGGTACTATAGCGAGGAATAAGAGCTGCCTGGTACAATCTCACGCACATGATGGAGACCCTTCCCCTACCTCTCTAAATGCGAGAGCTTAAGTTCATTTCTTTTTTGGGAAGCCTATATGCTGACATGTTCTGGGTTTCCTCTATAGCCAGGAAAACTAGAAATTCCTTCCTTTTTTTGATTGAGATTTCTTGCAAAATGAGATTACACCAACGGAAAAATAATAATGCAATACTCAATTAAACGGTATGAGCTGGTATCAGTGGGCCTTGACTACACGTTTGGATTACTTTAATAGAGCTATGGGTTTAAATCTACTGTATAGTTAATCAACCATAATAGAAATTTTTCCAAGACTTTTTGATGAAATTCAGAACCTTTCTGGCTAGCCTGAGGTACTATTTCTCTGAACAACCATAGTAAATTCAAGCCAGTGGATGCTCTAACCCTTCTACCAGAGTCTCCTCAGTGAAACCAGGAAAGAAACGAGTTTGGGTCAATGTTATTTCCCTCATTGGAGTGAAATTCTGTACTCAGTGTTAGGAGGCAACACCTGTGAATTGCTGCTGTCAGATAGGCAGTGTTAACCAAGGGATATTTTCCCATACAACCATCAGTTTCTCCTGGTGACACCAGGAGTCATGCTCAGAGCTGCCCACGCTAGTGCTGGGTACGTACCACTGTCCAGCTGCATCAGCATCGGTTAAGAGACTTGACAGTAGTCTTGGGCAGCGGCGTGCTCACCTCTTTTGTCACCTGGGAGAAAACATGTGCACAGCTTTGTGAACAAAGGAAACGGGAGATCGCTTTCCTGTAAGGTGGAAACAATTGCATTTACTATTTCAGTTAATATTAGATGTTATCTAAAATTAATCTGGTTTAGTAATTAAAAGTCCTTTGCTCTTATAATATTGAGACTGGGGAAAAAAGTTAAAACACAGTTTACTTATTATCTTTTCCGATGTTTGTTTACTCCTGTATGCCAGATGGCTTGGAACATGAAAACAGATCCACGAGATGACACATAATCCTGCAAATATTCAGTGCCTGGACCTCCGGTGGAGCTTACTAGAAGTCCCATGCACATGGTGTCTGAATGACTGTTTCATTTCTGTTTGTAATCAGCTTCACTTTCTCATTCTCTCGAATTAACAAAGTATTGCCACATTCAGGCTGCAGACAAAGAACGTATGTCCCACACACATAGCTGTTCTATAAATCGGTCTTCTTAAATAACATCAAAAAACACCATGTACCTCTTCCCAAAAATGGCTCTTCACAAACCCACTTCGCTATCAAGCCTCTTCGTGTGTTTCCCCCACCACCACCCATCTTTTTACTACTAATCAAATTGTTTCTGAAGGTGTCTTCCCCTTCCTGGTTCATCTCATCTTCTTCTGCCATGAATTAATAGATGACATTGAATCTTTGGCATCATGTTGAATGTTGATTTCCGTAACACCACGCTGAAAAGTTACAAACACAGGAACAATCAGAGCCACGCACCCCCCACGATTGCCAGCCACCCATTTAGCACAACCCCAGCACAGGCAAGCAGCGAGTCCCCTTCTTCCCCTTCCCCTGGCCACGGGCCTTTTCCACCGTCTCCAGGGAGGGCCTCACCAGGGTTTTCCCGCAGCTCCCAGGGAAGCCGCGTACAGTTACCGCCTCAGTTCGCTACTACCGCTCTGCTCCTGCCTTCCCTCTTCCACCTCATCCTTCTCCTCTCGGAGCAGGACCTGGGCACGTACCTCTTCACGCGTGCCCTCGCCGGGGCTCCGAGGACACCACCTGTGGCAAAAGACCCATCCGCAGAAGAAGCGGCTGAGTTGGAATAGCATCTCCGATCGAGCACAAATAAGTACACGTGCCATACAAGAAACGCAAAGGTTAAGGCAGCCTCGTGCATGCATTCTCCAGCTTCCTCTCCAGATGGGGCGAGACCTCCCAGACAACCATCTGTAGCACTTCTCCATGTTCCTGCTCGCCTGGCTCTGCCTGCCTGAACCTTTGAGAGTCTTAAGCAGCTCCACAAACAACCTAAACAGTTTGTAAACAAATTCATTACCTCCCTTAAAATGCTAAAGGAAAGCAGGATTTTCAAAGGGCTAAAGTAGAATTCAGCACCCAGAGCTCAGCGGTCTTTAATTTCCTGACCGCGGCAAATTAACAAATGCCAAAGTCTTCCTTGAAGCTGCCTTCCAGGACCTCCCTACAGAGGATTCCCTCTCCTCGCCTGTCCACCTGGCATTAATATTAAACTAATATCAAAAGCGTCAAGCAGCACCAGGACTACTGCATGTTAGGTGTTGTACAGGCAGAGGCAGGCATCATCTCATTGCCCAGAGCTGTGGGAATATCGTCTCAATTATTTCTTGAAAAACATTGAATTTTCAGCTGAGGACATTGGGTGACACCAGACGAGAGCGCACGTACATCTATCGCTGTGCAAGGATATGCTCAGATTTCCTTGCAACTACTGCGAAGGTCTACAACTACCAAAACCAGGAGAAAATAACAGGACAAGAAAAAAAAACACCACACCAAAACCAAAAAACTAGAAGGCAAAAAGGAGATACTGAGAGTAATTCTATGCTACTTTGTAGGTGTAAATCTGTAAATCATACTTAATGATGTATCAGTTTTAAATTCAGATGCCAGCTGCATCTGTCCAAAGGTACCAATACCTAATGAAGTCAAGATGACTGGAGTAGAACAATGCTATTTTGTATGGCAAAACTTTTGCTTCCCATTACTTTATCTGCATTTAACCTCCTAGAGGCTTCAGCCCAGCACAAGCCCACAGAATTAAATTCATTATTATTCATTATTCAAACACCATCCCTTTGTTTTCTGGAATAGCTTTGTAGCCTGGAGTCAAATGAGCTAAAGTAAAATTATGTGACTTGGCATTGAAAATATATTACCTCAGCTGCCAGAACGGATTTAGCAGAATATGTGCGCAGTTCGTCACTTCTTCCACAACTGCCTTCATGCACACAAAGGGGTATGACAGCCCCTGAGTTATGAGGGGCCATTCTAGGGGCTGTGATGGATTAGATTGTTTTATGCACTGACTTAAGATCTCATTTCCTGCAACATTCACAAGTGCTTTCTCCACGGCTGAATAGAAACCTGTTCTGTCCTATGTATATCGCCTGCCCTCGTTAGCCGGGGAAACTATGGATGCGGGGAATTCGCACTAGAAAGAGCTCGCACTTGCTCAGGGATTCAGGCAAAGTCTCCGAACAGGCGGAGACATTTAAGAAGTGACAAGCGGGTTCTCCCCGTGCTTTTTATTGAGTCCTAATCGATTTACTCTAGAATAAGGGGAACGGTGAGCTGCTCGCGGGGAGAAGAGAGCAGGAAGAAAATTCTAATCAGACCTCTGACAGGTCTCACTCTGCAAATCTTCAAACGCAGAACCCCGGCTATTAACAGAGGGACGACGGGACGAACTCGCCCTTTGGGGCTTTCCGCACGCTGCTAAGCTCCTCTCTTACCAGAGGCTACAGTCTGGCGAGGTGCTGAATCTGGTTTTAGGTGCGGTACTACCAAGTCAAGGGTGCCGCAGGCACAATGCTAGCTCGGCTGTGCTTCCGTATCGCGCAGCGCAACGCCAGCTCCGGGCTCTCACCGGCACGTCTCGCGCTACAGCGAGCTGCGCTCCGCTCTGCTCCAGACCAACCCTTTGCAGGGCCAAAGTTATTAAGAACTATCCATTTTTGAATTGGAGTAAAGCAAACCCCTTTTTAACTTGCCTTTGCCACCAGACCCCAGCCAACCATGGCACAACTGTCTCACCGCGCAGGTCCAAAGTCTTACGGTCCCTCCCGGAGCCAGCGGCCGCGGGAAAAGAGAGCCCCAGCGCGGTTTCCACCCTGCGCGCTGGTTAACCGGCCAGAGGCGCAGGCACGCCCAGAGCGGGTCCGGCTCGGATTTGCGCGCCGGGTGACGGGGCAGCGCACAAGTCCGCTACTAGCGATAGCGGAGCCCAGTCCAAAGAGCCGCATGCGAAACGTGAGTAACGACGTCCCTCGCTCCGCCGCTGGGAGGATTAATTTCACCTATTTAAGCATTAACAATTTTAACTGTACTAGCCTGACAAATATTACCGCTAATATTTTTAAGTCCTAGAAACTCATCCACTACGTTAAAATTAGTATAGGCAGGAAACCGTAACCACGTAGCAGTTCTTGCATCATGCAGTGACAACAACCAAAGACCATAAGCACAGGCTAATCAGCTGGATTTTCCTCCTGCTCTCTTTGCTTGAGCTGTATCATAATAGAATCTATGAACTGCAAGGTACATGGTAATTAATCTTTGAACTACTTGTTAAGTGTGAGTTGAATATCAAATCAAACATGTTTGCAATCACTGTCTTCAATAAAGGTGTGTGGAAAAATTGCCACACAGAATAAAAGATTAAAAAAAAAAAAATCCAAAACACAGAGTATCATCCTCTCTCAGCCTAAATAAGGGGTAAAGTGGACTAAAAATTGGTATTAAAATAACCTCTTGACAAGTTCTAGACCTAATTTTCCCCAGTACAGCGTTAGCTGGAGGTGCCCTCCAGTAATACAATTACGAGAAAACCACCAAAATAGGCCTTCACTCTGGAGAATTCACCACGTTTACACTGTAAACCTAGCGTGTGAGAGAAGACAATTTTTTTTTTTTAAATGTCTTTCCCCCTCCCCAGTCTCTGAGTTGGATGAGGAAAGGGAGAAGGGAGAACACAAACACACACATTTCTCTCTCCTTCATACATTTTTTAGCGTAAAGATGGCAACAACAATATTAACAAACGTTAATGCAGGCAGGTATGGGGAAAATTTAATACCTCTTAATAAAAAGAGATGCTCAAGGAAACCAAGCTGGTTTTTAAAGGAATCTGGGAGGCTGAACAAAAAAAAAAAAAACAAAAAAAAACACACAACACAAAAACAACCAAACAAATAAAAAGACCTTGATAACTATTTTTATGGAATATGAAAAGTTTGAAGACTTCCCCCCTCCCCAGTTTTGAGCAATGCTGGAGACCAGAATGCTGAGCTAATGTTTACTACCATCAGTATGTCTTTCATATGTTACTAGTCCATCACTGTACTGTACATGTGCCATAAAACAGACTCCGAAACATGTTTGTAATTTGCATTAACAAGAACTCCATTCTATACATATTTAATAGCCCAAAAGATACCAAATAATCCAAAGTCTAATTTTAACCCACCTGTTTCCCACACTCTCTCCCTGCCTTTCTACCACATTTTTAAACTGTTTAGGCTCAGGGCTCATTGGATTCAATGGAAAATTTCTATGCAGCCCAATGAATACTGGGTCCAGCCACAAGACAAAAGTTAATCAGCTTATTTCTAGTTAGCATGCACTTAATACTGAACACATGTGCAACAGATTTGCCGAAAAGATAGATTTAAGCATGGGCTTACATCAAACTAGGGCCTAAAAAATGTAAAAAAAAAAATTAAAAATCCTAAAATACTGCACATCTACCAAAATATTCAGTTGTTTCAATAGGCTATTTGACACCTACTTGCTAACTCTGAACAATATGAATCTTATTTTTTACGTGTCCATCAGTATACATTTATTGTACAGAAGCATAACAAAGGGATATAAACCAAATCATTTGCACATGTCTCAACAGAACAGAAAGTTCTGGAGTCAGGAATATTAGATCAAATTGGTGGAACAATCAGATGTTCTGTGGGATCTGTCAATGAAATAGCTCATTTATTGGTACGGTTACAATTGCAAATCAGAGACTCGGGTGTCAAACCGGAGAAGTATCGTATTTACATGCAACTAGAAGCACAACTGCAATAAGGATTGAGACAGAGTTGACCGGCTGTTTTTCCAACAAATATTTCCACACCTGTATTTGTTCTGTTTGTTCCCCTTTACTCTTCTTAGGCCCCCTTTTTTCTTTTAATTGAGTCTGACAAAAGCATCCCAACAGTCACTATACACATGAACACAAACCTGAGCTTTGCTCTGCGACACCACTGCTTTGGGCAACTCCTTGGGGTGTTGACCTGCAGACACAGTGCTATTACAGGGGACACAGTGCTATTACAGGGGACACAGTGCTATTACAGGGGACACAGTGCTATTACAGGGGACACAGTGCTATTACAGGGGACACAGTGCAGGGTGCCAATACAAATTGATTCCTCTGCAAAAGGATAACATTTGGGGGTTTGGTTGGGTTTTTTTTTTCTGTTGTTCTCTCCCATCAGGGAAATGATGAGCTGAGCTAAAACCTCCTCATTTCTCAGATTATTTTATATATATGTATTATGTGTATTATACAAACATTGGTATACTGCCATGAATATGTTATTTATAATATCCTATATTACTATAATAATATAGTACTATAATAATATAAAGTACTATATTACTATAGTATCTTATTAAATGCAAAGAGATATGCCTAGTTGCAGTGTAGTTATTAGATGTTCAATTTCAATTGATTGTCAAGAACATAGTCATTAAGATTAAACATCTGTTTAATAGGTATATCTTATTACATAGTTGTACTTAAGTCCACAGGCAAAATCTGATTTAACATGAGACATAGTTTAAATAAACTAATTATGCAAGCATGATCTAAAACCAAGCTAAACATGGACCTTTGAAAATGACACATGAATTTAATCAAAGCCAGGGCCTCAAAGTGAGCAGAACTTAACCACTGGCCTGACTCATGCATATGTTTTGATTTCACAGCTGAAACCAGTAAAGCCAGCACCCTCTGGGGGCTTCCTGACTCAGCCATGCCTCCCCCACCCACGGATTACAAAGCAGCAAGTTGTCTCTTTGTTCCGAATTACAGGAAACCGTTGCTGCGCTTTGTTTGGGACGGCGCAAGCCATCACCTCTCCAACAGTAGTGAAGTCCCCGGGGGCGCGATCTGGGAGGCTCAGGACCAGTTTGCTCCCTCGAAGGCAGATGGGGCTCACCCCGAGCAGCGATAGCAGGTGCTTCCTCACAGCCCCCCGCCCCGCCAGCCCCCCGCCCAGCCTCAAGCGGAGCTTCCAGACCCAGCGCCGAGCCCGACTCCGGCGTTACTATTGTACAGACTGTCAACTTCGTCCTCCCACGCGAGCGGGCAAGCCGGGCGCGCGGGCGGGCGTTGAGCAGGGGTACGGCAGTGAAGCGGCAGCCTCGCTGACCGACGAACTAATCCGTGTTCCTGCAGTCCAAAACCAAGGTCCGGCAGCGTAACGTACTGAAATTCCTTCCCCGAGTGAGGAAAGTCAGATGTGGTTTATTTTCTGCTAAATTTAGGACTTGGGGGGGAATAAATCACGTATTTGGATCCAGGAAGACTAAAAGGTGTTTCCACAAATTCAAAGCAGGTCTTGGACAAACCTCACTGATATTTTTCCCGTTTTATTAACGGCCACACCGACAGCAGGTTCTGCTCTGAGTCTCCAGGGAAATAATCCTACGTGCCTTATTGACAGTGGGAGACTGCCTGAGCCTTTCGATACACCCGTTCCTCCGTTCTTTCAATACTTGACAATTTTCTCAAGAACTCTAGCTTATTGCTGCATGAGAAATAGAGCTGGTCAGGAAACCAGATATCAGCTCCATTCAATTATTTAAGTTTGGGAATTTTTTCCATCTGGAGTCAGAAATCAGGTCCATGTCATGGAAGTGAAATTCAACTTTAATATTGAAATATGTCATTTCCAGAATGAATTACTCTCTCTCAGATGTCTAAATATCTTCCTAGAGGACTATACTGAGTGAAACAGCCTTGGTCGCTACAGCCCAAGCCTGACAAAATTTTTCTTGGCTTCAGCATTGCCCATCAGTGCCAAGCAAGGGTGAAATAGCATCGCGGTAATTTTGCCGTTACCACTCCGTGCTGAAAAGAGTTGCATTCATTTTCAAATCTGTCGCAGCCATTTGGCAATTAAAGACCTCTGAGATCCAGAAGCCCGTGAAACCCGTGGGTTGTTGGCAATACGTCAGGCGGGTGAGGAGCTGCGAGCCCAGAAAGACCATTCCCCCCCCAGCTCCAGCAGCCTACATCAGGGTGATGTTCCCAGACACTCTCGCTCCTCTTCAACCCACCTGATTTGGCCAGCCCAGCAGGCCAGGGGCTTGGGCAACTGCAACTATTTGACTGGACTATTTGCCTCAGGTTCACAAATAATTGAAACAAAAATCCAATTGAACCTCAGAAAACAAATTAACAAAACTTGTTTGCTTCCCACAGGAAGTTCTCAAAATTGAATAGTTTCTATAAAATATTTAAATGTATCAAGTCAGCGAGTTCTAATGGATGAAAAAAAAGTTTCCTTGAGATTTTTTCAATTTACTTTAATTTTTTTCCAAAACAGCCTCATCTTTTTCAAGAATGTAAGTCTAGCGCTATAGCAGTGCGGAAAACCTCAAAAACAAATGCGAGTGCACCCTATTGATACACAGGCCAGAAAAATGTCAAATTTTTGTTCTCATGGTTTTTAATTGCTTAGAGATGGCAGCACTGGCAACTGATGCTATGGAATGCTACTTCTTTTCCCACATCTCAGTAATTGTTCTAATGACCTCCTTGCAACATATTGGTAGAAATGTCAGGAGATTTCGTGACAGATATAAAATTCATGTGATTGCCAGTAAAGCAGTATAAAGACTCCAAAAAATATCCCACAAATATTTCCCCACATTTTTTAATATAGCCATGTCAGGACTACTCGCAAGCTTTTGTATCTGTTACATGAATTGGGTGCCCACATCCCATCAGAAGACAGGGTCTTCCAAGGGCTTCCAAAAGTCAACGGATACTTTTGTATAGCTTTAGAAAACAAATATTAGGCTCACATTTGCCAAAACTGTGCCTTTTAGACTGCAACATATAATAAACATTAAAGACAAGCATATTATCTGCACTATAATATCTGTGCTTACAAAAAGGTTTCCAGTGATGTCTATCTACCCATGTCATCAAACTCATTAAAGATGCTTCTTACTGGATTCCAACCTGCTAAACCAACAGTGTAAGTAGAAATAATGTAATAAAATATACAAACTCCATCCTGTGACAAGCAGGTTCCTTCAGCTGTGCGAGAGAGATATCTATGTATTTCTTAGCTGCAAGTGAAATAAGTCATTTATAACACCTACATTACAGAGATCAATTCCTAAATTAATGCTTATATGGTTACGCATACTATAAAACTACCTCGGCCTCAAGCTTGACATTGTGGATTACTTAACATATTTTCTTACTGGTTTAGGTTTTTTCCATTTTGATTTCTTTGTTCAGTACAATGCCCTAAAACACAGAGGCTATCAATGTCCTCAAACACGTCCAGAATTTCACCCCCCCCGCCCAAGACCCCATGTCAATCCTCCCTACTTTTTATTTTTCAAGCTCCCTCTTTATTAAAAAAATATAAATAAAATCCCCAGCCAGATTACAGATCCACTGTTTCCTGCGGTAGAGAAGCCTGTGCTCCTTGTGTCATTCCACATCAGTGCTATGAGTGTTGTAGTGTATTAACTGCACTTCCCTGTAGCTGCTCCAACTCCAAAAAGCTTTGTACAAAACACCCAAACGCAGTCAATATGCTCCTGGCTAATTCCAGGAGCAACTAGGGAGTTTTGGCAACACCTCAGTTAAACCCTTGGATGCAACATTTTTATTTAAGTCTAATCATGAACTTAGGTTGGTGTTTCTGTTGATTGACTGGAAGCATTCTGAAAGGGTAGCACCACGCAAGCGCTCCATAGGAGTAAATGAACACTAAATTGAAAAAAAGTACAACGTCCAAGCAGACATTCAAGAACAGCCTTTACAGATTTAACCCTAGTATCTCAAATGGGTCTATTCAGACACTTCTGTGCAGAGCATCACCCGTCAGCTCTATTTATACAAATTTACAAGAATCACAATCTAACATCAGAAAAAAAAAAACCCAAAAACCAAACCAACCTAAAAAACCAAAACCAGCATGGCTGATCTAACATTTCATGAACAGTTACTATGCATTATTTTACCTTCTTTCCAGTGTAAAGAGAATTAGTAGGTAAGTCCATAACTGAAAGTGTTTGAAATCCCATTCCAGTCCTGGGTCATTTCAGACCTGCTTGTTTCATGCTCTGGGCCAATCTCTATAATGTGCCAGCACTATTTTTCCAAATTTGAAGAGCCTCTGACCTTCAGGAGAGCTTTCCATACCTGCATCTGGATCTGATCGCTGAGAATCTGGTTCACCTCTGTTAAAGATGTACTCAGGTCTTGGATTTACATCGCACATTCCTCTGCAACCCAAAGAGTCTGCTGTGATTAATGTGCTCCCAATGAGAACCACAGGAACTGAAAATTATTTGCAATCAATTCATTAAAGTAACATTCATAATGATAACTGACTGGTTAATTAATTATGGACATAATGCAGATGCCATCTGTATTTCCACAGGAATGCTTTGGTAGTTTTCAAATTTATTCATTAAAGCCCAGCTAGTTCACAGTGCCAGTCGTGCCACAGCTTCTCATAGGGGAGACTTGCGTCTCCTTACAGAGAAAGTAGATCCAAGGCACTTTCTCTCTAAGAAAGAGAATATTTTCTAGTGCTATGGTAGAACTACTTCAGCAGCAACACCACCTCAACCTCCGGCAGTGCCTCACTTGACTAATACTGTATATGCTATGATGTGATCCAGCCCTATAGAGCGGGTCAGCACAAGAGCCACAGGCTCCTCTTATCCTACATCCAGCCTGTCCAAATGAAGCAATTTTCACTCACAGAACAAGCTATCTGTTGGGAGACAGGTATTAAGTAGGATGACAGAACCCACAGCACAGCAACACAGAGGAAGAATTATTATGGAACAGGAAATACAGAGAAACGTCTATTCCTATGAAAAATGCCAAGGGATCTTTCTTGCGATGTGCATCAAACAGGATCAGGTTTTTGGGATCTCATTTGAAAGACATACGCACAGGCAAAATGCACAGCCAATCTATCTTGCTTGGAAGGCTAAGTCAAACTTTTTGAGTTATAAAGTGCTCGCTGTCCAGATGTCCATTACACTGGCAGATGGAGCCGTCTGTCCGCTACTCAAAATCTCTGCCTTTAGCACGGTTACGCTCTAGTGTAGAACAGCAGGTTTGGAAAGTTGGACTCAGCACAGAGCAGACTTCATGCCTGAACTCACCTAAAAGTGTTGCGGCTCACACAGACAGGCCAAAGGCAAGGATGCTCTCCCGGCTACAATCTGATATAGCAGACTTGGAGTTATGCGGATTCATTTCTTCACTCTGCCATAGGCTTTTCTGCATGGCCATGAGCAAAATCTTCCTTCCTGTGTGCTCCAGTTTTCATCTTGAAGGCAGAAATGATGGCAACTCGCTCTCCAAGGCTATGGAGAAGATGCGCTCACAATATTAATAACTAGGAAGTGCTTAGATATTACATCTTCGGGGGACATAGACATATCCAGAGCAGTGATCCACAAAGAGCAGCACAGAACGAAGAACTTGCTGAGGTTACATTCCCCTTAGTTCTTCCTGCTACCCTTTTAAATTTTTTAATTTTTTTTTTATCTGCTGGTGCCATAAGCACTATTGGAGCACTCACACACCGCTGTTAGACAGGTGGATACCTCAGGCTGAATCTTCAGCTACAGGAAAGCAACGTCAGCCCATTGGCTTCAAATACATCCACGTCAATTTTCAACCACCACCACCACCTTCTCCATCTGCTCGGGAGTGACCTACATCTCCCCCAGCTCTGAAGAGAGATGCCTTTGCACCGGAGGAGCCTGCGAGGGCAGGTCCCGGCAGTGGTCCCGGCGCAGCATCGCTCGCTCTCAGCCGAGCAAGGCGCTGGCAGGTGTTTGTGGACCACCACGGCCGTAAAGCCATCCAAGGCATACATACGGCCCCGCTGCAGTTTGTCAGACGGCTTTTGTTTGAATTCAATTTTAAAAGGCGGAAAATCAGTAGAAATTAAGATATGCTTTCCCCTTTTCATTCCTCCCCACTGAAACTCTTATCTTGGCGGGATAAAAAACAAGTCAGAAGCTGAAAAAGCTCTTTCTGAACCGGTAGCCTAAAAGCACAGGAGAACTCTTAGAGCTCCCTAACACCAGATGAGAGACGGAGGGTGTCTCCGTGATTTACCATTCCCCATCTCTTCCTTTGTTCTACCTTCACCCCGACTGTCAGCTGTTTCGCGAAGGGGCTGGCGGCCGGGGAGAGGCGGCGAGGCTGGTGTGTGCGCTTTCCAGCTCAGGCTGGTTCCTGGCGCAGGGAACCGTTTTATTGGATTTGTTACTCTTTGATGCTGATTAAGCCCATGGGGTAGAAAAAAAAGCAAAAGAGAGGGGGAGTTTGGGGGAGGGGAAAGATGCAGTTTCCCTGTGGTTGCAATGTTTTTAATTTATTATTAACCATCTCTCATGTGTTATCTGACAGCTCTGTTGAATTCTGGATGCAAAGGAAACCAGTGCCTGCATTTAGAGCTTTCCAGGCTGTATGTCCCCAGTCTCCCCGAATCAAAGCCTGGGCAGTTCAAGGAATTAACTTTATAGATACTAATTTTAAACAAACAGACTACCAGGAAATTAATTCCCTAGGATTTGGAAGGCCGAACTGTTTCAAGGCTGGGGTCGCACAAGAGAGACGCTGGTGATCGCCCAGGAGCACAGGGCGAGGCACACCGAGGCGCGGCGAGCGGGAAAGGAATTCTTCAACAAGGAGACCCCAGAAGAGCCCAGACTGCACTTCCAGCTTCTTCCTGAGGTTGTTTTTTGTCCTGACACCCAAAATGGCTAAATATCCCCCCACCTCTGTACTCTCCCCTCATGTCACAGTCACCTTGGTGTCTGGACATAGCACCACCCTGGGCAGTGCTCTGCTTCAGTTTCTTTAGCAGTCATCTTTCAGATCACCTTCCAGGAGGATGTCCTTTCTAGGCACACAAGTGCCGGAGCCTTGACCCTACCTGGAAAACCTACAGTAGCTATGCATTTCTCCCTCTCTCTTGCTTAAAAGCCAAAAGTCAGAACCAGCTCAGTTTGTTACATGAAAAACAGAGACTAGAGGTTTGGAGTCTTGTTCTCCGTTGCCTTACACAATCACATATGAAGCAAAAGTTAAAAAGCTCTCTAAGGACTCTAGCAGAGTACCAGCATACTGGTTAGGTGGCATATTGCATAGATATAAATGACTGCGCAACCTGCAATGCTGTAAAATCTAGTCGATAGCTTCAATTTTGAAAGCCACCAGTTGGTGATCACAGCAGGTAGGGATCACTTTGGACCAGTGTTTCTGCATAACCAATGAGAACTGGCAATTTTTCCTGACATGTCTTTGAAGAAACTGGGAAATGGAAGGCTAGAACCTAATTCGGTGGTTATTGGATAAGCACGTGTTGTCACCGATGATTGCTACATTTTGTGCTACACTGGTTAGCAGTGCTTCAAGGCAAGGTCTCTTTAGAAATAGACTTTTTACTGTTGCAGAAAGCCACATCTGAAGCGAAATGAGATTTAGCATGAGAGGAAGACAGGTAGGTTTTGCTGTTCCAGTACACACAGCTGCAGCTGGGACAGAACCAAAGTTACCAGATCAACATCCTTGAACATCTTACTACAGACAAGCCCAAAACAGTAACTAATTCAAATCAAAGACCACCACAACTGATGTAAAGAGGTTCTGTTGCAACACATCCCTCTCTCCATCCTTGGGTCAACCCATGTTTCTTCTTCTATTAGGCCACTACCGTGATATTCATGAATTACTGATCGTTGAGAACCAGGGCTGGTGCAAGGACATGAGGTTAATGATGTGCAAGATGCTCTGCTAATCCTCTTAAACACTGCCATCTCCTGGGAAAGAGGAGCTAACACAACCCTCTTTCGTCAAAGAGTTGCATATTATAAACTAGAGTTTGACATCATCTATGTGGACATCAGCAGCTCCACCACTCACTAGAGGTTTCAGCCAGAAAGAGCCAGTCATGAAACCAGACAGCATCTGGAAAAGACACTCTTTTCGTATCTCTCAACAAGATCTAACTACCAATACGTTCAGTTAAAGGATATTTTTCAAGGCCATCTAAAACATGGTACCATAAAACTTCATGCAATTTTAGGGAAGTGTGTGTATTTAAGTGCACTATGTAAACGAGTGCAAAAGCAGTCTCCTTAAGGTTCACCTCGGGGAAAAACAGAAAAATAAATTTCACTTGACCCCAGGCTCCTCCACAAGTATTACTCCCAAACCATCTATATCTCTGTTGGCAAAATCCTTCACACCATGTTTTATCTTATTGCTAAAAATAAATCACTTGTAAATTGTTTTATAAATTATGTATAAGAGACCTCATAGTCTAAGATGTTCTACCAGTGTATTCTACACGATAAAAAAAAAAAATTTAAAGGATCTCCAAGGGTGGGAGGGGGAAGGGAATGGAGCACTTTTATAAATAATATATTCAGTGGTCAAAGAAAGTTATCACCTTTTATGAAGTGTTTGGGATTCATTATGCATAAAGAGTGCAGCACTGCTTCTAGCACGCTTGATATCAGGATGTGATTATTAAGCATTACAGCCACCAACTAAGTGATTATTGGTGTCACCATTTGTTTATCTAACCAAAACCTAGACTGCCACCTCTCATCAGTGGAAACAAACAGCTGATGTGTTTGACTAGTGCCAAAGGAACGCTGTCGATTATTCACGGAAAGATGATGTCCCCATCATTGTGGGTTTCATTTGGTATTCATTGTAATAGCGCTGATCCTAATGAATTCATTTGGTATTCATGTGGATGTCACATGTATTTCCAGAGATGTTCCGCTGTAATTTAGCATGGGTTAATGGACACCTCTATTAAAGTGTTATTGAAAGTTTGACATTCAAATAACCCAGTTTAAAAATCAGACAAACCTAGATATTAAAGCTGAAGGGAGAATGGGGGGAGGGAACTTGAGTAAGAGGCAAGACTGAAATGCCACGTTGAGGTACTAACACTTATTTGCCTGCTAGGAAGGGAAAACTGTCCTATGCCTTCCTCCCCTAACCAACCAAAAGCAGGGCTTCAACTGTTTTCAGAGGCCTTGCAACAGGGCCACTTTTCATACCCGACCCAGGTCTGCTGTCAGGGTTAGCCTGCCAAACACCGCGCCAGGGGAGGGAAGAGTCTTTGGGAGCATGTAAACCCCCAGTCAGTGTTTGACAGCATTTCCACCTGCCTTTATAGACAAGGCGTGGAGGAATCCCACCCCCAGTCTTTCACCCTACAACTCCAAAGGCATCGCTAAGATCCAGGAAGGAGATTGAAATGAGTAGAAGCATTTCATTTTCCAGGTTTTGCAACCTAAATGTCACAGGCTACTGTACAGAGCAAATTCCCAGTTTCAAGAAGCTCAAACCACTTCGGCTTGCACAGCCAAAAAACATTGAGATAAAGAGAATCACCAAGGTATTACATTACAAAGAAATACTATCCAGAGGTTCTGAAAGAATTTTTTTTTTTTCTTAACAGTTTGTTCCACGGGACTTTTGACAAAAGAAGTCAACCCTTTCAGGTAGAATCCCACAAGTGCTTTTAAGGACTCGGCAAACACTGAATCTATAATATGCCTATTCACTATGTGCCAATAGTGGAACATACGACAATAGACTTGTGGTGTTAAGGTTTTGCTCACATTCATTTGGGATGACTTGCACAGATATTAACAATTTGACCAAAGGGAAAGTCTGAATTGGTGAGTAATGTGACCAGACCAAACCTGATAAAATCTCAGTACCACACCACACCATCACATTACAACCACACATGCAACCCATATACAGTAATTGTTTATATTAGACACAGAGACAGTATACCACATACTTGGGTAACATAATCATCACTTAAACTGATATTTCACCAACCATGAAATAAATTGTAAGCCACAGAATAAATTGATTTTTTTTTTCTGCGTTGTAGTAACACCACTCCGCTCCACCCATGCTAATGCAGTCCCCTTGTTTCCACAATAAGTAAAGCATTTGAAGTACAAGAAACCCAAGAAAAATATCCATCATGCAAAAATACGTGAGGCTGTGGTAAACACCGAGGTTTGAAATGCCACTTGTTGCTCAGCCTTCTGGCTTTTGTGAGTACTTCCATTATACAACACTCACAGCAATGAAAACTTCACCCTATCATGGATCTTAGATGTTCGTGCCTGCAGATTAAATTGCTAACTATAAGACAGCATGTGCTGTTTGTGGCCATTTTCCTAAATGCTACTTTGGGAACAAAATACACAAATGTCTAATGTAAACCAACCTCCTCCCATTTTCTTTGCAAAGGTTGAAATTCAACCCTGTGCAGAGGTTCTCCACAAGCCTATTTATTAAATCCCACTGAAACACCCAAAATAGGAGTAAATTAGGATTTAAGTGGGACATAACTTCAGGAAGGCCCATTAAACAGCTTTGACCTTTATTTTCTCTGTGTTTTTATTTGCACATTTGTGCTTGTTTTTCTGATAAAATACCTTGCTGTGTTTTCCACCATGTATAATCAATAACTCTTTGAAAACATTAGGGCTGAAATACTGAGTCTAGCAAGTCAGTGGCAAAATTCCCATTGACCTCAGGAAGAGAAGGCTTTTGCCTGATCAGATCAGCTCCCTACCGTTACCTACTGAAGCTCTTGGACATTGAGGGGACAAGGACTGGTTGATTGAGAGACAATCCTAGATTGCACAAACAACAAACTCCCATGCAGCAACATCTGCAGAAAGGACTTTGCTCTCATAAAAAGGAAATTGAGGTCAATAGGGATGGTCTGAGGAAAGAATGAAGCTTTTCTCAGCAAAGCCAAGGTTTGCATGAATTGGAGATTACTTGCTTTGTGGCCAGCCCCAGACTGCTAAACTTTCCCCAGGAAAAAATAAGGGCTGTCATGAACTTCATTATCTTCTACTCTTAATTGCAAAGGATACATTTCACATTAAGACAGACCTTAGTGTTTAGGATCTAAATGCTAAATGCTTGCCTTTTCCCCCATTTCAGCTATATCTTGCTTTATAAGAAGGACCTATACAGCTTGATGTAGCAATAAATAATTTTCATAAGTTTTATTGCAGTGCTATGTGCCACTAATGGACAATTCTGTACTATTTTCAAGAGAGGGTGGCAGGCTGAATCACAAAGCAGCCGTTACTGTTTCATTAAAAGCAAAAGCCCTTTCCCTCCTCCATTTCAAACACCAATCAGCTTTCTTTGATCATTTCTCATCTCCCACCAAATTATGGGGAGATCCAGCTCTTCCCATCCAATAGTAATGGTCTCGCTATCTCCAGCCCTTTCAAGAGACTGTGTAATTGGGTACTGTTCTGTTGAGGTGTTTTAATACAGCCATGGCTTCTGACCTTCAGCCAGCAGGAGGAAAGAACAGATCTTGCCCAGATTCATCTAGAGTGGCTGCACACCGACCAAACTTCTCTCATCTGCATTTTTCCTTGAGATTAATAAGCAACAGGCAAGGTCCCTAAACTTAAATGAGCTGGCATAAAATTCTGAAATAAGCCTTGCCTATTAGATGGTGTTGAAGAGAGATTTTTCAGGAAAAGTCTTTCTCTGGGAGTAATCATTATGAGAGAGATGACTATTTAGCTTTGCAGTTCAGGAGCCCAGCTAAGATCTAGTAGATGCAGGTTGCACATCCATCTCCGCTCCCTGCTTAGCATGTGCTGTCTTTACCCCTGCACCTCTATGCTGTTGATTCTCAAAGACATTGACTGCACTGCAATACTTCAAATTGCAAAAATTTGGCACCCTAAATTTTTATGAAATCTAAGGTAGCTGCAAAGACCTCAAGATGGGAAAAACATAAACAAAAGAAACATAAGCTTAATTTTATTTGCCTTCAGACCATGAAAACTCTAGGGTACAATCAGAACAATTGATTCAGTATAAATCCGAGGCAAAAAAATTCATCTTTACTCAGAGGTTTAAATTCTGAAAGTATCATTTCTAATCTCTGATTCCAAAAGGCTGGGGAACCCACAAACAAGTAGTTTAAAAACTCTGCTAAAAAGTTTTCCAATTTCTCCAATGAAATCAGAAGCGTGACATGAAAGATGACTGCAGGAAAGAGGAGTGAAGAGGCTTATTATGAATATCTTGGGTTTAGATATAGCTCACAAGAATTTTGCTACTAGGACTAAATGTATCCAGTTCCAAAGTATCCATCTATTTCTTTCTAAATGTCTACATTTCTTAACAGATGGGGAAAGAAAAAAGTCTAGTCTTGTTCCGTACACGAGTCATCTTCTTCTAGCTACTTCCTCCAACAGTCCCTCAAAATTGTATAGCATTAAAAAAAGGTTTTTGTTTGGTTTTAAACACATCTTTTTAATGAACAGTTTAAAAAAAGGGAAGTCAGCTTAAGGCAAAGACGCTGTATGCTCAGACTTACAAAATACTCAGCCTTGCTTTGTATTTTTTAATGAACAGAGCGATACTCTTGATTTTTGAAGAGATTCAGAAGTGCCAGGCAGCAAAACCCCACTGTTCTACTCTGCCACCACACAAGGAACATGCCCTGTAGCACCCCAGCTCTAGTTCCTTTAAAGCTAAGCTATTTTTTTTTTTTACCCTGTGCCTAACTACGTAGTGGATTTGCTCATGCAATGATGCAGCTGCAGATTTCTTGCTTGTACAATCAGTTCTGCCTTTTCCTATCCTCTGTATATTTAGTCTTGCGCACTACACACACAAAGAGCTGCTCGGTACACATCCAGCAACGCTCCTCAAAACATCTGCTGATGGCACTGGGGGAACGGCTTCGTCACGCTCGCCCAGTTCTCTCTTCTCTCTGGCTGCCACTGCTCATTGCAAACACTGACAGTCGCACTCGCTACTTCCCTTACGTCGCTGTTCCACGCCAAACACACAGTATAGTTTCCACAGAACTGTGCTGCTATCCTCAGTGGAGGAAGGTTGGCCTAAACAAGATGAAAAATGGGTTGTAGGACAAAGTTTCTCTCAAGACACTGTCTGTGACCTAAAGAAATTCAGTTCCACCGCTGTTTTGGAAGACGCAGCACTTTGCAGTTCTCAGTTGAACTCCGTAGGTTAGAAACAGCTGTAACTTTGCATGAAAACTAGAATTCATGTTCAGAATTCAATTGCAAAAGTACAAAAACGTAAGAACAGAAAGTGTCCAACCTAGATTCTCTCAAAGGATTTATCAGGCATACAAACACTTTAACTGTGGGCTTGTATTTTAGAATTTATTTTTTTTAAGCAAATAGTCAAAATCAATCGAAGGAATACCAGCAGATTTTCTAAATTAACTAGATGTAATGCACCACGTTATCATTCAATATTATACTGCACAAAGTTAACTTGTGCAAGGCATCCACAGGATGTAGAGAGAACGAGAGAAGATCTATCGATACAAACACGGTCCTAATCACTGTCCCTCGCCTGTGCTATATTTAGCACAAGTGCAAAACCAGCATAGATAGAAAGCAGATGCAAACTCAGATCAATCGAAACACAGTGACCTAGGACACAGCAGCCTGCAACAAAACTCAATAGGTCCTGTTAAGGCACAGTGAGCAGCTACGTGTGCCACCTTCCTGTGCAATTCTAATGCATTTTCATAGATACTGAGGATATCAGTTTGAAAGGCCAATTTTAAAGGATGGCATGAGATCATATAAATCAGTTCAGCTGGGCAGTTCCTCATAACACACATACACACACTCACCAGAAGGCAAAATATTGTCTCTAGTGAGAAGAGAGATTTGCCATGGTCAAGCTTCATTCTCTCTCAGCCACTGCAAGAGCAGAGCAGCCACTCCTCTCCCACCTCGTCTGGGGAACACGGCCTCAGCGCAACCCTGATATTTGCCTTCTCTGCTTATCAGGGGTTTCACGCCAGCTGGAGGCTTTTCTTACAGGGCAGAGTTTAAAACACAGTAGTCAACTTGATCAATCAGCAACCCAAGCGCACATTGCCAGCTCCTGTCCAGCTTTTCACCCACCAGGACCCCCAAGTCCTCCTCGGCAGGGCTGCTCCCCATCCCTTCATCCCCAGCCCGTGTCGATGCCGGGGGTTGCCCCGACCCAGGCGCAGGGACGTGGTACCGTAACTGGAAAAGGCGCTTACTTGGCAGAAATCAGATTTACGAGATGCATCATCAGATGGGCTATCTGCACTTTCTGCCTTGGTGGTCGGCAGAGCTGTGTCCCACCAAGGCATTGGCAGAGGCAGCCTGACGGCAATCACACCCCATCTGCTCGCGCAGGAGAGGGCTGCAGAGGCTGCGGCTGACTTAGGGAGCTGGGGGCAGGTTTTGTTTGTAAACTGAAGGGAACTGATCTGTGCCTATAGAAAAACAGTTTACTGATCTATAGTCCACAAACCATAGTGAGACTTAGAACACCTCAACTGCCACACTTCTCTCAGTATAGCTTATTTAGCCATGAAATACACAAAATAAGCCATCTGCATTCATATTCACATACTTAAAAACTTTGGAACAATCTGGACCCCGGCTTCTTTGATGCATGTCTTTAGCAGCAGACCTTTTCCATCCCATTCATTTTAAATGTAGACCTTGCATGTTAACTTTGTTTAATATCTTTGAAATAATAATAATAATAATAATAAGTATGTCTTTCTCTGTCTCACATGCAAAAACATTCATTATTTTTGGTTCCCATTAGGACAGATCCAAAGGTCTTCAAATCAACAGGAGCTTTTCATTTATGTCCACAGGCTTTGGATCAAGCCTTTAATTATAATTGCATTGCCCCTTTAAGATGCAGGACCCTCTCATTTTGCCTGCAGGTTTCTGCTAGCAACTCTAGGATCCGACACAAGGCTCTCTTAACACCTGATTAAATATTAATCCAGAGGTGGGGGCCTCACTCGTTTATGAGAAGCTCCTATTAGTAAATCACAGTCCAGCACATGAGGAAATGTGGCCATTCCATTATCCTCAGTTCACAAAAAGGCATTAATTCTTAATAAACTGGCCTGATTGTAATAATAGTCAAAGGATGCAAAATAAGGGATAGACAGGTTTACATCCACATCTAAGATTAAACACATGTACGGTGCAGGCAGTGAAGGTGGGGAGGCAAGGGCTGAGAAAGGAGGGAGGGATGTAAGCTGCAGCTTGAATTCTCAGCACAAGAGACTACAGCGATAGGAAGCTGGTAAGTTTTTCTGTGCCTCATTCACAACTAGTTTGTTTCTAAAAGAAAACAACAACAAAATCAAGCTTTTTAACTTAGAGCAGGGCAACCCTCCTCCCAAGAAATTGGCTACATCATACACAACATTTCAGACTTCAAAGTAAGTCTTCAAAGATTTGAGATAAAACCCTGTATTATCATCCCAAAGTGCTGGGTAACACATACATGAGGGTCCTTATAAGTTAACACAGTCAAGTCCAGGTTAAAAAAGACACTACTTCAATATTCCTACAGTAGTATTGCTGCACTTTTGCTGTTTTACAGGCAGCGATACCAAGCAAGGAACATGCAGCATGCCACGCACTATTTTATTCTTGCTGTCAACCTAGGCTGCTACAATAGCAACCTCTTTTAACTGTAATTTCCCACGGCTGCAAGCAACGCTGGAAGGTCTCTGGGGCAAACCATTGCCAGCAGGTTTTGACATAGGAATCACTGCAACCTCTTCTGAAGTCTTAGGAAAAACCTAAGCGATATGCATTTGTTTTAACTCTGCCACAATCCACGAGTCATTTCACATCTCTGCCAAATTCACCGAAAGAACTCACAAGACTCCACAAGCAGCTTTGTAACACGCTGCTGAAATACAGAAGTTATAGCAACACTTATCAGCTAGTTCATGTGGACCGTGGCTTAAAGCACTCGTAGAAGAGCAGCAGCCCAGAGCACAGTGCGGGTGCCATGGCCAGCAAGTGGCTCAGCATAGCTCAGCTGCCTCCATCCTCCCTGCTGCCTTCCTACTGATGACATTTCTTTTAGGAAACTAGATAACTAGTTTGCTCTGGCAGTGTGACACCACTGCATGGCCTTACGCAGCTGGTAAAAGAGATAGGTAAAGAAAATGGCTTTGTAACTATGCCTGTAATACACACATGCCTGAGCTTATGGAAAGAGGTAACGTGAATCCAAGCTTCCCCCATCCAATTCCATATCCCAGCCATTCCTCCTCTGACGGTGGCCTTCCCTCCAGATTATTTCAATATGTGACAAGTTTGGACCTGAGCATTGGTCTCATGCTTAGAAAATTATATATAGGCATGGCCATCAATGAGAACAGCCTTCAGATGTTATCATGTAAGAGAGCCATTCCTCTGACATGAGTGGTAGTGATGGTCCTTGCTGATTAGAGCAGTTAAAACTTTATAGCACACCATAGAGAAAGGCTGTTACAGCCTCCGAGGATGGACGCGCAACTTCTCACATGTAATTTCCACATTCAGCTTCTCCCAAGAGCATTATTATCTTTTTACTGTAGTGACCAAACCATGCAATTCCTCAAATCCTTTCCAAATGTTAATGAAATTGAATAAGCCATCATACGCTTCAGGGAATTGTACAGAAATAGCAAGCATTTAAGAGGAACCAAACACTGGCAAACCTCTCTGGAATCAAATCTTCAAATCTGGAAAAGGCAGGATCCACTTTTTGCATGGAGAAAGCCTCAAGCTGTTTTAAATTTTGAAAGAAATTTTGAGGGGTATGTAAGAGAGATCAATTATAATACAAAGGTATTTGAACCATTTGATGCCTAGTCATTATCTAGTTATGCCAGACCTAAACTCAGAGTTTAAGCCAGAGGATTTCAATGTTTCCATTGAACCTTAAGCAACATTGCTGGCATGACTTTAATTACAATGACACACAGAGCCTAATATAAATAGATCCTAGTGGTCACACCAAAGGCACTAAAGTGAGAAACCTAAAAACCTATAGGATAAACTTCAAGTACATTTCTTAATTTCAAGGAATCTAGAATGTTGAAAATGCCTGGAATTTAAATAACACCATTTCAAAATGACAATGTTAAAAATACCGTGATTTTATTTTTTTTTCCTATAATTTGTATTTGGAGCTAGAATAGCTAGTATTGTATAGGACCATACCCAAGGTAACCCAACAAGAATAGGAAATCTTTAGAAAATCTACTACCATTTAAGTCAAAACTCAAATGAAGGAACTAAGGAAATAGCTGGAATAAGATTATAGTTGGTATATAAATGATGAACTTCATTTAATACCCATTTGAGCTGTGGTACTACTCACACGTCCACTGCTAGGTTTTCAGGATGCTCAGCTCGCACCAGAGTTCAGACATTTCGGGGCTCTAGGCTGCCCTTGGGGTAGCGACAGCAGTGTGACCGCAACGGGTCTATTTGCGCTCTTTGGAGATCGATGCCAAAGGTATTGGCTCCCTACACTTTAGCTGAACTAGGTTTAAACTATCTACCCATGCTACAATCACATTTCCCGTGCTGCGCAAACTCATCCTTCTGCTTTCCCAAGGGAAGATACACAGCCAACATACACAAAATACAAAGACCAAAATACAGCCCTTGAACAATCAGCGAGAAAAAAAACACTTTTTTCTAATTCTTTATTTCTTCCACAGACTGGGCCTAGTCACCATTTGTAACACTTGCTGACCAAAATGATAAAATTTTGAAGTAATATGAGACCCAGCACCCAGCAGCACAAAAAAAGATCCCGTGAGCTTCCTGAACAAGGCCTGGAACCCAGCAAAGTCACCACCATTTAGCTCTGAAGGCATCTTCTCACTCATTTCCGTGGACTCTGGAAGAGAGCCTGTGAAAGCACCACAGAGGTGTCTGCAACTCCAACATGGTACAAACCCAGCCCACTCTCGGTGGAGGAAAAGCGGCTTGACGGTGTGCATTGCCCTGTTCCCTGCACGTTTGCATGACTTAAATGGTCCCTTTAACAGGACACAACTATTACACCGGTGCAGGAAAAAGACTATAGCTGTCTTCAACACATCTGGTCTGGAGGATTAAAAGAGGCTACTGCTGTTCTGCAATGAGCTTTCCTGCTCGTTATCTCGGAGTCTGTTCAAGGTCTCATAAATAGCATTGGAAGGATTCCACTGAAATTGCAAATATGAGTAAATACATATTTCACTCCACCCCAAAAAGATAATTGTTCTATTATCGGTGCTCCACACTTACAGAGAGGGAAACCTATGAATGTACTAAACCTGGGATCTGTGGAGGATTGGTGCCCTCTTTTGTTGTCAGTTTTACCCAATGACTAATTAGGATTTAATTTTATTGCTGTACCTGCAATACATTTTTTTATTTCCCCACATGCTACACTTCAAATAATAATTAACTCCTGAGTTGGTTTTACCTGACAGGACCAGGAAAACTGCTAAACACTTCAGATAAAACAATGCTAAAATATTTGTAAATCTGCTTCAAAACCATTAAGGTATGGCTTCAAACTGCAACTCCACGGTGCAGAACCTTCACCCCCACTAACGACTGTCTGAAACCCGACAGGATCCACGGGAACTTCCACCTTCACTTCGCAGGGGCCAAAGCAGCCCAGTGGGGGTTTCACTGGTGGATGGCCACTGGTGTCCATTTCCAAGGCCGTACTAGGTATCACGTACTGACAATACCCGACCTCTAGAAGGAAGAAAAAGAGCGAGTATAGCTGAGATACTCCTTATGTTCTGCAGACACCTGCAAATCACACAAGTTCTCAAAGGTAAGCCTTGAGCAACTTCCAACACAGTTCACAATGACTTAGCTGCTACTGGTTGTATGTATTACAAACCCAGTTCAACTTCCAGCTGAAGTATTTTTTTTACGATCAATACCAGTATGATTGTCTGTTATATCCTTAGTGAGGGCTCAGATGTTCACTTTGCCTGGTTATCCAAAAGGCAAAATCTACCCGATTAATTTAAAGCAGCACCTTCTGCTATACTTCACTGCTTGCGAAATATTTATACACATAGACTGAAGAACTACAGGATTACAACGTATTACAAATTCATGCTTTCCCATAGTCTGAAGAATGTTCTCAACAGACTTTTCAACAAGTAATTTTGGAAAAAAGATATAATTATCTTACAACAAAGTTACTAAAACTAAAGAGACTCCCACAAAAAAAGGCAGCCACACTAACCATACATCCCTGTTCTCTGAAAGTCAACCAAGCTTAAAGAAAGTTTGACAGTTCTACTCAGATTTCTTCTGACAACACATTTTTGTACCAACTACCAGTTTTAAAATTGTCATCATGCATAGTTCCAAACAGACCAGGGCTGCAGTAAGGAACAATATGGGGTAAGGTGGCAATAAATTAGCAAATCGCAAAAACAAACTTTTCGGGGAACAGAGGAGGACGACGATTTCAAAAGGGATCGAGGCCAAGTCTTTAGCTACTTCACATCCAGACTTTGGGTCATGTTTTTAAAAGCACTTTGAGCAACACAGCTGCACCAGATGACCACTCTTCACCTTTTGCCAGCAAAATAGAACAGAGGTCCTGCCTGTTTCTGAGGATGACCAATCCCTTGAAGTCTTCTGGGAGGATAAAGACAACTAAATTTCATCCCCTGGATAATTCTGATCCATGTAGTTTTAAACAGTTTTATCTTCTCTGTCTTGTTTATAAAATATCATTGCGTGATTCTGAATAACTCTTTCACTCGAAAGACTCAATTGGACATTATAATTCACCCATATAAGTAACAAATATATACTTTCTTGTGAAATAAGGAAACTTATGGAAAGGAATCACATTTCTTTTCAGGTCAATATGTCAACAGTATTTTTGGTTTAAATTAATGGAATACAAGAGCAATAATGTTTGAAAAAGGGAGGCAATTAAAAGAAAACATGATGCTTTGCTAGAGCTGAAGGCACCAGGACCTGCCATTATATCAGGGTTACTTAGACTAGACCTAGACACTAACTCAGGACATTCCCAGCAACATGATACATCCAACTGTAAGGAAGTCACTTCAACAACTCGAAGAATATTTGCGACTCCAAACCAATTTTCAAACGAGTTTGTCTCGCCGTTTACCTTCTTGTAGGGGTTGCCTTCGCCTAACATTTAAGCAGTTGAGTATGACTTATTCAAACGCTCATGGGATGTGAATAATAACCTCATACACTCCAATAGCTATGAATCTGATCACATTTTCCCAATTCAGACTGAAAATATAACCACACACCAACACATTCAAAACTTTTATGTATTTCACTCACGATGGCACAGTATTTCACAAAGCGCAGCGTTTTTCGCCGTCTGTAGAAGTCACTTCTGAATCAAGAAGTCATTGGTATATATGTAGACAAGCATCAAGTAATTGAAAGATATACGATTGCTCCCAAGGGAGAGAACTGCATTAGAAAACTGACCTCAAAGCTATTTTTTCCATTGAAGAAGATTTCAAATGATTTTGAAATATAAATTTACATTTTCTTTTGGCTTGCTGTCACCGCAGTTTTATAAGACAACATCAAATAAGACAACAGAAGTCAAAACTAAATAAAAAAATGCAGATATGAAAAGTCAAGCTTTAGCTATAAAGTATTACTTTTGTAAATATATAGGTCTTTTCTCGGCCTTCTATATGGGAAAATGCAGTATATTATACTTGGTAGCCTGCAGAATATTGAGTAAATATATCAAGTAAATTAACAATGATGATGTATTTGCTCCGTTCTTCTAGCAATATTTATAAGTCTCCACAGGCATGCTTTGTTCATCAACCTTTCACTACTGAAAATAAGAAGAAATGCTTTAAAAAAAAAGGAATGAGAAGAGTTAACCAAAGCCATAGCATTCTCCGTTTTTTCCTGATCACGTAGACAACGAGCAAAAATAGACCGAGAGTGTTAGCATCACTCGTGTCTTCTTGCTAATTGGCGTGTTTTAGATGCAGATGTTCTTCACTTCCAGAAGCTGATTTTTTTGAGGATTACAAAATGTGCTGCTTTGGCATTTCTGAACCCAGTAAAACTTTGATTTGCTACACTAAAGGAAGTATCAAATACCAATAGGGAGCAGCGGTTTTGTTTTCCATGAGTTTTAACTCTGCTAAACCTCAGTGTGTGCAATATCAGGCACCGAAAGAGACAACCACATTTGAAATCTGTCTGTTAATGACAGACTAGCCATTGTAATTTATAATACAAATAATCAAGCCAAGTATACCATCCCCTTCCATAAAAACTGGTGCTTTTAAAAAAAATCAATAGCCAAACATATATTTGATCCAACATCCATACCATGCTTATACTGCACGATATGGGACAACTGCAAAAGATTTGAAAAGACCAGGTTTGTTTTCACTAAGCACCTACATATTCAGACACTTATCTAATCTCTCTAAAACTCTAATCCATGTAGTTGCAATGCTTGCAGTATTTTCACCCAGAGTTGGCAGAAGGGTACATAAATCAGGTGGTTTAGAATACTACATGCAAACACTACAAAATAAAACGGAAATCTGTGAACATTTTATTCTAACAATATATAAACTGAGTCAAATAACTGAATTGAATGAAAATGTGGCTTTTCACATCAGCGTGGGTATTAGACATCACTGCAATATAATAATGACGTAATAGAGAATTATACCCTTTCTTTTATGCCAGACATTTTATGAACTAACATTTAGAATCATGGTTATGTCTGTCAGTCACGTGCTCGAAGTGATTTGAGGTGTGGACACAACGACTTAAGCTTGCAAATGAACAGGATTTGCACTTGTAGGTCAGTTATTCAGAATACATGGGTACACGGCAGACATCCATTCGCAAGTGAAAACAATTGTGAATGATTTTTGGTCTGGCTCAGGTAAAAGACTGAGAAGCCACTTTCAGCTGCACCCCGTAAACCTAAATTAGTACTTTTCAGTTCAAAGGGAAGGTTAATCTTAAGTGTGGACACTCTTACTAAAGCAAAAGTGGGAGAGCGCTTTTTAAATGGAAGTAGTACAGCAGAAGTACTCCAGGTTTGGTCAAATAGAAAAACATTCAAAGAGCAATAAACAAGATGGTTACTATTTCTTTAAAAAGCTAATACCAAGTAATATACATTTTGAAGTTAATAAGAAACATTAAGTACAATTTATACTGGCATCAGATCGTTCAAAAAAACATATATATCGTTCACATAGAATATAAATACAGCTTCTACTCTTAAGATTTACATAGGGGGAAGACTTGAATCATACAGCTTGAAAGTACCCTCAGAACCTCCCGATTTCTATGCTTTTAATCCCAAAGAAATAGTCAGATGTTTAGGTAACCAACTGCCTGCAGAAAACACTGAATATGCTTATACAGCCACCAAATTAGACATGAAAATGATATCCAAATTGCATAAAAAGCTGTAATCCAGATTCAGAGCTCCGCTTTGAAAATGCCAGCAAGAATTTCACTTTCCAAAGCATCTCTCAGTCCCCATTCAGTTCAATTGTAATCAGTTGTGCTCAGGACTTCGCAAAAAAACCATGATCACCGCTGAAAATGCTTTCAGAACTATGTGCTTTGTAGTATGTTTATTCTATATGTTGAATTATATGCCATAAAGTGGCTCTGTCAGGCATTCAGAGCACAGCTGTGATGAGCAAGAGCCCATGATTAATTCTGTCCTTGCTCTTCATAAACTATTTGCCTTGTCTAATTAGAAAAAAACACAATAGAAGTTACAAACATTTTCACGATTTCCAGTTGGCCGTCAAAAACACAAGAGAAGCCAATCTGCCTTTCACTAGCTGCAATGAATAATGTATAGAAAGACAAAGTCTCAAAATTTACCCCATTTTGTATTGCATTGTTCACGCTGCCTTCCCCCACCCCATTTTTATTTTTCAACAACTGTTGTGAAACCCACTGCAGCACTGCTATGTGGACCTTTAAAAACTTGCAGGAATCATTTTTTAGCGTTCTTCCTAGTTTTTCAAGCTTTTTTTCTGCCACAAGCATCAGCTCAACCTCCAAAGTCCAGTTTTGCAGAATTCAGTGAATAACCAATATAAGCAGATTGTCCCAAGACCAGCATTCTCTTAAATGCAAAACAAGCACAACATGGAAAGGCATTGATGCCTTTAGGGGTGCAGTCAGCAGAGTTCAGCACGGGGGTAACTTCATCACTTTTGGAATGAGCACTGGTTTAGAGGAACCAGGAACAGCTCAGCAGCACGAGGGTACAGCAGACCTCGCCACCTGAGGAACTTGAAGACCACCCTTAGCATGCACAAGCTCTACAGTGAGCTGCTTAACTCCAGTAACTTACTCCAGTGTCTGATGCTGGAGATAACATGCATATCTTTTGCATTTGTATACTTCTTTGTCACTAGCCATAGTGATAAAACTGGAATAAAGCAAACATATTTTCAACAATCTTCTGGTATACAGCTTGACAGACACTACCTAAAGTTACCACAGGGAATAGTACTAAATGTGTAAGTCCTAAGACATACTTAGCTTTCCATAAGTGTTTTGCAATGTATGTAGAAATGTGATTTAGGCAAAAGGACACAATGATACAAATTTAATCAAGGCTAAATCAAAATCCTTCTCCATTTAGAGGAAGTTTTTTGGGTTTGGGTATTTTTTGTTGTTGTTGGGTTTTTGCTGTTTTGTTTTGTGGGTTTGTTTGGTTTGGTTTTTTTAAATAAAAAAACCAAGGCATGATTCTTTGTTATTAGGCAGCCTGAATACAGGAATCTTTGCTGTAGAGACGAGCCCAAAACATTCCCAGAGTTTAAGTAGGTTGTTGGACCTGGGGCATTTGTTCAGCTCCTTGAGGAAGTCAGGACAAGCTGCCAAGCCTGGATCCTGACCTGTGCTTTCAAAACAAACAAAAATGTTCAGGATGTTTCAAATAATGTGCATCCTTTGTTAAGGGAGAACTTTTTCAAGCCCGATTTCACTTTCACAGCTCGGGCAGCATCTGGGACTGCGAAGGTTCAGCTGATGTATTACACGCAGAGGAGCGGCGCAGGTTTCTGCCTTAGAACCTTGAAAAGTTCTTCCAAGCAGACGGTGTCGTTCGGGTTTTCAGGTGAGCAGATCATACATTCGGAGGCAGGCCTGCCAGGGATTAGGCAAACATTTTGCAGCACTTTGTGACTTTCTGGGAAGCACGAGCTAAAACGTACCACGAAGGCCTTGAGCTTCCGTAAGAGAGTGGCAGCCATCCGCTGGCGGGTGGGCGGCAAGGAGGGCCATCTCACAGGGCTGCCCAGCACAGAAAAACGGCCCCCAAGAGAAACCCACCCTGCTTTTTTACTTTAGATGAAATCCTTGAAACAGACACCAGAGATAAATGCAACCAGGGAAACGCATACTTAAAAAGTAGGAAAATATCATAAACCTTATCAAACAGTCCTGGAGAACAGGATCTAAAGTCACAAGTCATTTTCTGGAATTCTGAATCTTATCTAAAGAAAGAAAGAAAGGTTGCCGTTTCTTTAATCTACAGACGAAAAGGAGCCAGCTGTACATCTGAAAATCAGCTGCGTATTGATCCCGCTCCTGTTAATATTCATGAAGCTATATCGTAAGACTGGAGATTTTAACACAGTGCCCCCGGACTCTAAATCAATTCCCATTGATTTCAATTGGCTTCTCCCAGCCAAGCATCGACCTTACCCCTCCCTTGGAAACATGCTCTCAAGGTCCTTTGAAACACACTTGCTGTATAATGAACTCTGAAGGATTGCATGTGCTTATTGGTATGTTCTTTTTTTCTCCACCCGTTGAGCTTTTGAGGGGGTGGATACCATTATCTGATTTGATGTGAACATTTAAAAATTTGAACCTACGCCCCCCAGGGCTCCCATCAGTTTCTAGCAGCCAGAATAAACTCTTTCTCTTCATTTAGATTTGTCTGAAAAGTTCAAGGCTAATGCAGTCATCTAGCAAAGCTGCGTTTCTTGACACCGCCTGCTTGCAGGAGAAATACACTCTGAAATGTTTCTGGTTTCTGTTTGGCTGACTTCGGGGGACTCCAGCTACAACAGGCTTACAGGAGCAGCAGAGCAGAGGGCTGAAGGGTGAAGTTAATTTGCTCCTCTCTCTCAAAATGCTGGGCCCTTGGGTCTGACACTGCTCTCTGCTCAACTTCCCAGCACCTGACGTTCAAGTCTCTTCAGAGGGAGTTATGAGGAGTTAAGGAAACTCAGCAAATAAGCAGGTACCTGCCAAAGCTGGTGCCTACATTAGGAGTTTAGATGTTCATTATTTCACTTGAACAAACAAAGCAGGAGCACAAAGTAGCACCAATGTATCCGTGCTTCTGTTTGTACCTCAAAAGCAAAACGAATTTTTAAATGTGCTTTCCTTAAGAACTTTTTCTATCAAAACATGTAGCATTTTGAGCTTTTACTTCCCCTGCTGATTAAAATAAAAAGTAATAATACGAATAGTACTTAGCCATACGTAAGTATTGGAAGGCCTAATTAGCTGATGTCAGAACGACAGGTCCCTACGTGACCAGAGCTACCCCTCAGCTTCATTCACGAGAGTGACTTTGTGTTACAACACCAGGCAACATCACAGCCAAAATGACAACCCTTTATATAAAAATTCAGTTGAACGCATGCAAGGTTTTCTTCCTGCATCCAACTAGCCTCCCTTCTGCGATACTTTATTTGTAGATTAATTAGCTTTAGCTGTGCCTACATCTTAGTTGTTTGCACATACAGCATTTGAAAATGATGCATTTAGCAGCTATTAAAAAAAATTAAGTGCAGAATGCTATTATGACCAAATGGCTTTAAAAAACTTAAATATATGGCTTTTGCCATATATGTTAAAGTCTAAATACCCAAACTTAATGTAATACTGGTTTCTAGCTGCCCTCAAAAGGCTTTCATTTGTAAGTGATTGAGTTACACTTTGTCAGTTCCAATCAAACAGCAGGATTTTACTTGCATCTTTGAAAAAGAAAAAACAAAAATCGATAATATATAGGTTTGTAGTGGGACAGTCACATCCGAGATTCTCCAAACGTTACAGCTCCAGACAGGGCTGCCATCCGTCCCAAACCAACAAAACACCATCACACCAACATCATACCTATGATGAAGTTGACCAGCATGGAAATTTAGAATAACCAACACTAATCTGGGTTGTAAAAATCAGTACACAACGGAAACACTAAGCATCTTTTCTTGGTTTTTCTTCTACAACTCATTCTCCATTCCTGTCTTGATACTATGCACTACGGAGATGCAGATACTGACCCTCCCGTGAAGGTTTACTATCAACACCACTTCCTAACTTTCCGTAGTGATACTCCTTTCACCATTATGCAAAAAGCCCACGTCCCCTGAGAAAAGGCACCTCAAACCGAGACCCGTTCTCTTGGCGGAAGATCCCAAAGCCGACCGAGCAGCTACGCTGCGCCAGGGTAAAGAACAGCAGATTTTAAAGCTGCGAGACACATAACCGCAGAGCACAACCTCCTCTGCAGCGCCGTGACGGGGGGTTGTTCGCTTTAACTCCACTAAGCTTTCAGGGAGCGGCTGTGGGTTGGGAGAGAAGATCTGGACCGGTCCTTGGCACGCCAGTCGGCCCCTTCCCCAGCACAAGCCGGGGAATACAACACAAAACCGAACGCCGGCATTCGGCGAGGACTTTCAGGGCCAAGCCCGTTGGCGATACGACCCTGCTAACCTCAACACGGCGCGGGAATCAAGCTCTGTAACGACACGTATCCCTTCTGCAGCTTCCCGAGATCCCAGCGCGAGAGGCTACTCGCGTGCCCGGCTCCATTTCGCTTTTCCTCATGGCGGGGCGCGCTCCAGCGTGCCTCTCGCCCTCCCTCCCGCCGTTCTCCCTTTCTGCAAGCTCCTTCCTGTCTCCCAGCGGCTTCTCCTATCGCTTTCGCAATCGGAGAAGGCCGGACATCGCTTTGCTGAATGGGAGGAAGGCTCTGTAATTAACTGGATCCTTTGCTGTTTACATAAACACTTAAAATATACGGAGAGCTGAAAGGTCAGCTCCAGCTACGCAGGGCAAACCAAACGAATTTGAGGTGATTATTACAGAAAGCCATTTAACTAATGAGGTGCTGCTCCTTCTGAAAAATATTTGTTTTTCTTTGAATACTATTGCTGTTCTGAATTAAAAAAAAAAAAAGGCAAAAAAAGATCTTTAAATGTATTTAACAAACCAACCTAAAAGCAACACATGAAACAATAGAGCGCAGCTGGTTTCTGAGCAGGACGAAACAAGTATAAGAGCGGGAAAAAGAGTATTATTTGAACACTTCGAGTTTATTTCCTTCAGTTATGAATTGTCTTCTTGTTGCCTTCAAAAACTTGAAGAAATTTTACTAACAGGATCATTTTTTTTGAAACAAGTTATGCTTAGAGATATTGTGAAAATAAACTTATAATCTTTACTTATAGGTAAACAAACTAAAAAGATGACTGGAAATTTATACATAGGCAACAGAGAATCAGGAAAAGGGCACCTGGTACGTTTTGTTGTCAAATTACCATAAGGCTCATTTCAAAACAGTCCAAATATTCATGACAGTTTCTCAAAAAGCATTGTTTCAGAATATTTACAAAAACAGAAATTTAATGGAGATTTATTCTGAATAAAATAATAAATTAGAGATTAATTACCGTTAACTGGAATCTGGAAAAAACATCTGTTCTCATTTATACATCAACCACAGTAAGCCACATTCATGTCATCCATCTTCAGAACAACACTGAAGCATATACTTGGCTTTAAGGACTTATTTAAGCATCACTCAAGACTAGGGTATAAGCACATGAAAAAACTTTCTTCAAGTCAGGTCCTCATCAAATGTTTGCTGACATTTATGATCCATAGAGCTACACAATATTAAGAGTGCATAGCCTGCACTTGTGTCTACAACAGAGTTCAGACTTGACCAACCTTAACCTAGAAGAGTATGTTGCTGAAACTTGCTGAGTCAGTGTCTTAACAGAAAAAGGGGATTAAAAACGCAAATAAGAAATAAAAAAATCCAACATTCCTTGGAGATTAGTTCAAGATTAGTAAAGGTTTAAACCATTTAAACACCTTGAGGCTCTCTTGTGCTGTGTTTCTATTAACAGTTAAGCAAACTTATGAACGGTACACCTCATAGAAAAGAAAGCGCTAAGCTTATATAGTTTAATGTAGTGTAATATTTTTAAAGTTGTGTTGAAATAATTTTAAAAAGCAAGGTATCAGAAAACCTACATCTCACTGCATTTGGTACAGAGATGCAAAGTAGCAGAACAGAATCGTGCCTACCTACCCACTTAATACATTATAATTAGAGATGAGGAGGCAGCGTGAACATCTAAGCTAGGTTTGATGGAGAATATTAATTTAAGCTCAGGATAAAGCTCCAGGTATAGAGAATATTGAGATTTAGATGCCTGAAACTGCCAAATGAAAAATCTTCACTTAGGGATTTTCCTCAAATCAGCTCTTCCAATGTCCCCTTTCAGATGGCATTTTAAAGAAAATACTGTTTTGCAAAGTCAGGCTATACCCAAAGCAGTACAAACCTTTATAGTTTTTATTCGTATCATACTTCAGCAGATTGATCTGCAGGTACAAGGACTGCAGGGTGCAATGCCCCCCCCAGCCCCCATTTTCTTCTGATGTGAAACAGAAAAGAACATTTCTGCCCGAGAGTCCTCCATGCTGCTTTATCTGACCCAGGTGGGAAACGTAAAAGGAAGATGCCGGCCTCTGACAGATGCTCACGGGTTTTGCATCTCTGCCACTGTGCCATGACAGATTTTAAATTTTGATAATCCCTTTTTAGCCCTTTCAGGCTAAGGCCATAACATGTCACAGCTCAAACAAAACTGGGTCCTGTCGGCCCATGTTCATACAAATAGCCCAAACCAAGATGATTTATTTACAACAGTTAATACAATTGCTAGTAACGACTTTATAGGCAACCTCTAAGTGCAGGCGAGATGAAAAATTTACTAAATTGGAGTATAAAAATTCATAAGAAAATGTACAGAATCAATATTTCATGGGACTTGCTTTACCTTGCCTTACACAAATCTACTCCAGAGCTCACATTAAAATTTAAACCAGCTTCGTGCGACAAGTTCAAATGCTGGGGCTGTTTCATATTAGTTTAACTTCGGAGGGTATTTTTTGTTTTGTTTGTTTCAGAAATTGGAAAAAAGCACTTAGGGAGCTGCACAGTTTGAGTGCTTGTGTGCTGCTTTTTCTATTTTCCTTCTTTCTTTTAAGAATAAACTAATTGCTGACATAAATAGGGAGGACATTGCTTAAAAAAGAGAATCTTAAAATACGTTTGTATTCTCTTTAATACAGCATAGGAGACAAAATACCTTTGGCATTTTCTTTAATACAACGTACAGAGACACTGCTTAGAAATAATACCTAAAGAATACCCTTAAGAGCCCCTAGTCTGGGAACAGAACCTGAAAGAACCCACCAGCCAGTTTTTGTAACGGCAATCACATCGGAACACAAAGGTGTAGGCGCGCCCGTAAGAAAGCTTAGTGCCTGGCACAGCTCTCCTCGCCCCCACAGCTCCGCACAAGCCGGGGAAAGCCGCCCACCGACTTCAGGTGCTGGAGCACTCCTGAAAACCCTAGTGCCAACCACGACACTTCAGTCTGCTGGAAAACCGAGACTGTTCTTGCATGGTAGCGGCGGGGTACCAAATAGTCGCAGGAGGGGGTGTCTCTTCTAACTTTAGGGAGCACATTGTGAAGAGTTAATTTGTTCACTTCATCAGAGGGACCAAGTCCTGGGTTGGCCTTGGAAAAATGAATCACAGAATCATTAAGATTGGAAAAGACCTCTAAGATCATCAAGTCCATCCATCAACCCAACATCACCATGCCCACTAAACCATGTCGTGAAGCACCATGCCCACAGATTTTTTGAACACTTCCAGTGATGGTGACTCCACCACCTCCCTGGGCAGCTTGTGCCAATGCTTGACCACCCTCTCAGTGAAGAAATTTTTCCTATTATCTAATCTAAACCTCCCCTGGCAAAACTTGAGGCCATTTCCTCTCAATAAATGAGGAATGAGCTTTTTAAGTTTAAATTCTAAGGAATTTAAGCTTTTTAAATTTAAACAAATTCTCATTTAATGAAACATCTTTCACTGCCAAGATGCTCGTTCGCAATAGGACTGAAACAGCAGCAGCATATTATTGTGGAAGCTGTGCAGCTGATGTTTTATTCCATGGGTTATTCGCAGGCATGTGAAAGTCCTGCCCTTTGCATCAGCCTACCTGACCCTGTTTGCATGATTTTGCAGTTTTATGCGCCTCTTATCTTGACATAAACCAGTTTGTCCAGAACAACGAGTAAGATTTCTTTCTCTCTGAAGATAACAGAAGGGAATGATTAAAAATAATCTTCCTTGGTGTTTGCATATGGTTCACAAATAACAGAAGGGAAGGATGAAGCCCAGGTACGGGAGGGGCTGAAATCACCTGCAAGTATTTTATTTGTGCCTGCATGCTCATATATATTCTATTGTGATTCACTGTAAATAAAATAAATAAAAAACCAAACACACAATCACAGACATGTTTGGAGGACATGAGGTACACCTGGAAAAGGATATCTCTGTACTGCACTCTCAAATTCCACAAGATTATTTTCATCATAATATGAATAAATATATGAATAAATGTGGGGCCGGATTTTCAGGTTAGCTGTGCAATTGCATGTGAAAATGGGGTTAATTATATAAGCAACTAATTGGAAGAAACAGAAGTGTTTGCACAATTTTGGAGCAAAAAAGGAGTTTAAAAACTTAAAGTATACGACCCTTAAGGATAACCTCAACTTTTCCTTGCTGACATTACCCTACCAGACAAAAAGAAGTGTGTATTCTGCTAGTTCTTATGTTACTTAAACATTATCCAGTTATTAAAAATAATTCTTCCACTGGCACAAGCAAGCGTACTAGAAAAATATAATGTTCACTTTCTAAAGTTAACAGCAGGCTTCAGCATGTTAGCAAAACCTGGTGATCATTTATTACTTATTATACTGTAATTCATTAAGGTTGTAAGAAATATTTAGATACTTAATTGGCATTTAACAAGATAGCTATAGAGAGTAAATGAGACATTAAATCCTCTTCTAAAATGCCCATTAGGTTTGCTTTGGAAATTAATTGAACTAATTCACTTGCTGTAAACCACCGTGGTCTGTGCCAGTTTAGGACTTTGAGATATTAATGACAGACAAAACCAAAATGGTGTATGTCCTCACACAGAGGTAGATCGCAGGCTAATACGCTGGTCACCTATATTTATGGTCCGAGTGAACAGGCCGATAGGAAGCATTTATTTTAAATGGTTGCTATTCATCCCCTGGATCTCAATCACGGCCACGACTCTCCTGGGCACCATCCACGCTCTACGAAGGGCTCTCTAAAGGCTGCAGAGCGCCGGTCTCAGCTGCACAAGCTGCACTTACCGTCCCGACTTACAGTTTTAAGTTCTCTGAAAGCCCGATCTCGGCCTGCAACCCCAACCCCAACTCGTACGCTTTGTGGTTTTCCACTTTCGGAAGACCCTACCTGGCCTTCAGATGTCCTCAATTTTTTCCAAGTGCATTTTTTCATAAAAGTTTATATTTTCAGAGTCCATTTCCCCTTCATTCCCTTCAATAAGACTGTTGTCCCTTAAATGAGAACATACAGCAGGGGAGAAAATGCAACAGCCTTTGCAATTTGCTGTTAACTTCTGCTTCTCACCAGCCTGAAGCAATGCGATAGATCCCCAGGAGAGTCCTAACTCTTCTACTGAGGCCTCCATTAGTATTTCACACCTGTACATGGAGACACTCATATCAATCACAACAGTATGTGGGAGCCATATTCCTTAATTGTTAATAAAGTGCCTTGAGGTCCATCAGCTTCTGCCTAATAGATACTAAATACATTTTACATTTTCAGTGACTATTTCTAGGCAATTTATTGCTCGTTTTTAGGAATAAAACACCCTCAGTATTTCTCCACTATTAAATATCTATTTTGATCCCTTATAAAGTTTTGAGAATGCTTTGATTAACTCCCAGGAAACAAGGGAAAGCACAGGGGGTTCTAACGCTCTCATAACACCACTCACAATAAGACTTGCACACAATTTACATTTGGGTTCAAAAGGCTACTTTCAAACCAAGACCTATGAAAATCATGAGACAAAACCCAAAATCTTTGCTTTAGTCTACATATTTATCAGATCTAAAAATATGTTTAAAAGAGAGATTAGCTATTTAAGGCCAGAATATAATTTTTTTTCATGGCTCTAGAAACATTTGTATGCCTTGGGAATAAAGCTAAATTCTTTGAGACAGTCAATGACCTTCCAAGTGGTGATGTTACTACATACATCAAGTCACGCCTACAATGCACAACTTTTCTAAGAATACAGCCACTCGGAAATACAGGGACATGCAATTCTAACCGACTTAACTATGCCAAGGACACAATCATAACAGCAAAATCCACTTTTGGTCAGATGGCTCCTTAGGTTTCTCATCGCAATAAGAGACACTGGACTATGAGGCCAGGAAGGACAAAATTTTGCTGGCTTTGCTAGAGGAAGTTTGCCAACGCATTTACCAGTAGACCAACGCTGACAAAACCTTTGAGAGCTGACAAGGCCACAGGTACATATTTCTGTCAAGGACTGTTTACAATTTATGAAGGACAGCTCTTCCGCTGGTGTAAATAAATCTTGCTCCACCTACTGCAGCAGAGACCCACCAGTTTACACCAGTGGAGGAACTGACTTTTTCCATTCCAGGAGTCACATTGCTGACACTACAGTAGCAGCAATTAACAGACATTCAAACACAGCCAACTGCTCTCCCTTCACTATCAGGGCAATTGTCTGCCTTCTGTTTAATTTTTTTTTTCTCCAGGGAAGCATCAAGGACTTGCTGTTGAATTTTTAAGGTGGCTCATTAGTATCCAATAGCACCAGAGTAGCACCAAGTGCCTGCTATGAAGGATTTCTCCAGTTAGGGAGAACAGCAGCAAGGCCCTAGCAAGAAGATGCTCAGGACTTCCGAACACATTGCCTGAAAAACATTGCACAGCCTATAGCTTTCATGAAGCACTCCACAGTGGTTATTTGCATAGGAAATACATTTTAAAAAAAATCATACCCCTCCAAGAAAAAACACTGAGAGCCAACAGAATTAATTGCACCTCCTCCCCCAGTTTTGAAATTATCATTTGTGATAGAAGACTTGCATTTAGCTGAGCCTGGCAGCTTTTTCCATCCGCCAAGTCATGTGTATGCCACTCTTTTCAAATGGCATGCCCTTTGCCTCCCAGGGCATTTGAGGGTTAATCTTGTCATCTCAAGATCTTTCCAAGATGCCAGCCAAGCTCATCATCAACTTGACATAGATGTCTTCTGGGGGATCTGGGTTGCTCTTTCTGGGAGCGCTGTCCATTTGACAGACAGGAGGCTGTGCTGCAGCAGCCCCACCAGAATCCTTAGCTATGTCTGCTGCTGAAATCTCCAAATTAAACATTTAGAGCTGCAATTAAATAAATAAATAAATAAAAAGCAGCAAACTCGTTTACAGAACTTCATAGCTAATTTATAAACTTTTTTACTCAAGTTCTCATTTTAACTACTTTAATTTGTAGAAGGAACACATCTCTGTGCAGGGCGATGGATCAGAATTTGCCCAGGGACAGGCAGCGAAAAAAGGCTGAACTGACATCACTGGGGTAATTTTTGACATGTACCTAGTTTTAAACAGCTGCTCAGAAAATCAGGGACATGTATTTTTTAGAAGTTTGTCATTGTGTGTGTCTGTCACAGCTGTGCTCTTCCACAAGTGCTTATCCTTTCTTGCAAGAAGACATTCAGATTGAAAAGAAATGTTCACAGCAAACAGACAGGTATGTAGAGATATTTCCTGCCTCACACAGATAAAATGGTACAAACATACCCCTCTCCGCACTCATGTTTTGACTTTTTTCATGCTGGATATACAGGATATACTTTTCAGTCAGGTAGCAAATAAATCCTCACTAGACACCTATGCACATGGCTGGATTTTTCAGAGATGCTAAAAATAAACATCCACAACAGTTTTACAGCAAATGTTCTACCTCTGCTGGAGTCAGCAAAGTTCAGGGCTGAACACAACCCAGCGTGAGTTTTGCTGAAAATAAGTGGCTTCGGTTCACTGTGGTTCATGGTAAGTCTGTTTTATTTTATCCGAGCTTGCAACCCTTGAATTTCAGAGCCTGAAAGAACTTTAGGCAAAAACTAGCAATCAAGCCATGTCGAGCCTGTGCACAGTCTGTGGTTTGCAACATAGGTTAACATAAAATTTTAGTGTGGGTTTTGCACCAAAAACTAGGCTGAGGTTCGATTCACGCACACAAAAAGAGCTCAAGAATTACCCAGACTTTGGGGTTTCAGAACAGAAGCCTCCACGTTTGCTGGGCCACACACTTTCAACACAAGGTTATTTGCAATACAGACTGTGATTCCGAGAAGCATCGGGGGGATTATCAGTTGCACCAACTACAACATTAGGAACAGGTTTGCAGCAGGACTAAGCTAACAATGAACACAAAACCCCCTCAGCCAAAACAAAGAACGTCCCTGTAGTGGGTTTCCATCCTTTTTCTTTTTGGCCTTTAACGACACAGCGTCATTCGAGTCACCTTCACTCTCCGAGGTCTCCCCGGTGACCCAGTCCCACGTGCGCAGCTCAGGCGCTGGGCTCCAGCTGCACCGCAGCCCCCGCGGGGGCAACCAGAAACGGGCACGCACCAGGAATCGTGAAGAAAATCAAAAGCGTTGTCTGTCTCTGTCAGGCAGAGCCAAAGAGACATTTCCATACATTTTTTACATTTTCCGGTATTTCAGAAAGCTGCCGCGGTGTCCGGCCGCTTCGCGGCTCACTGTTTACTCCCTCCACAGCCTGGCTCTTTAAATTTCTTTTTCAGGACCTTGTGGATTCAGAGTCTCTCCTGGCAACGCAGCAAGCTTGGTCTGACAAGAAAACTGAAGTATTTTCCCAGCAGCTCTTATCAGGAAACAACGTGTCAAACAAGATGAAACCAGCTCTCCATCCTTGGAAGATTTACTACAATCCCCTGTGCTCACAGAGGCAATGTTAACACTAACCAGCTACACAGCCATGGAGTGTAAATACGGGCTCCTCTCCCAACTAACAAGTCCTATAAACGCTGTCTGCGGTGAGCCCGCGCGGGTTTCTCCGTCCTACCATTTGCACTCGGATAAACATCTCCGCAGGGGTCCATAGGCTGTGTTCCTTCAAAGGCAGCCCTGCCTGCGGCGGAGGCAGGCGACG
>NW_010554842.1:3161-37007 GCF_000687285.1 Phaethon lepturus | reverse complement strand
GCATCCGGGGCTCTGTCCCCACGGACCTGCGGCCACGGGCCGTCGGAGGGAAGGAGGCAGCCGGCTGCCAGCGCCTGGATTAGGGGCCCCGGGGAGGTGCCGGTAGCTCAGGGCTGGCTAATTCCCTCCTCTCGCCAGCTGGGCTCCTCCAGGGGAAAGGAGACAAAGGGGAGCAAGAGGGGGATGCTGGGCCTGAACTAGGGCAGCACATGTTGCATTTGCTACCGCTACTGCTGTCTACCGCGGGGGGAAAAGAAGAAAAACAACAACGACAGGAAAAAAAGCACACCACCATTGTGTTATTTACTGCTCAGGCTTACTAGCCGCAATTAAAAGAATTTAAAATGCCCACTTTGTAGAAACTGTTATAAAAATATATGTATTTTAAATATCTTCCCCTTTGCAGCCAGACTACTCATGCCTTGTGCTGGGCAGTGGCACTCAGAGGAAAGACTGCACCGGGGAGAACCTGGAGCACTTAAAACAGCTCCAGTGAATAAAGCTTCATTGTTCAGCCTTGAAACTGTAGATGCAATGGGCCAAATCCAGTAGTAACACAGGCTGGGCCAACTGCTTTAACTTTGTTATATCCATATGCGCTTATGCCAACCATTACATTGGCCCACCATGCAAACTGAACAGATCGTTTAGAAGGTCTCCTTTTCCTCTGAAACAAACGGATCTACCTCAAAATGCACTCTAAAATTCAAATAGGGCCATTTCCCTTCCAGCTGCTCCTCTTCAAACGTATTGGGGTATTCAAAAAACAAAATCAAAGAAAGCTGGTATTACTTTGTGAGTGATGCACAAAGATGTTTGCTGTGCTAATATAATTTGGGTTCAAAAAAATTAACATTTCTCAGATTGAAAAGCTGGGTTTGTAATAAAAATGGAAGCACTTACATAGACAGTTGAAAGCAAAAATTGTCTCCTTTTGTTAGCTTGATTTAGACCTTTCACCAATTTTCATATTTAACTTTTGGATTCCTTTTATTGTACCATTTTCTCATACTTTTACAATTTAAATAGAATTAGAAAACTTTATGCCCCAGAAACAACCCACTTTGACTTCCTTACAAACAAGATACTAAATTACTGAAGGCCTAAACTGAAGAAATTAGGGAAAACTCATTATCATTAATCTCTTTATGGAATGAAAAATAGCCCTGTTAATTTTAAATTGCCATATTAAATTGAAGAAAAGACCTATAATGAACTGAGACGGAAATTCTAAGGTATTTTATCAGAGTAATATTTTAGTGGGAAGATATATTTTAGATGTTGTGTGACATGTCTGGCAATGATGGTTAGAATAATAATTCTACATTAATGCAATCAAAGGAATGTAGCAGAATGAGAAAAATCACTTTCAAAAAGGAGATTAAAGTCATTAAAAATGGCTAATCCTGCAAAGTGGGACTGTTCTAAAATAGAGAATCACATGGCTGGTGCAAGGCTTTTGTCATTTGCGCATAAGAGAATCAAAACAAGTATTAAAAGGGTAAGAAAATTCAATAAAAAGTTTAATTAGGGAAAAAAGAGCATTAAGGAAGCTTCAGGATGTCAGTAGTCCTCAGGATATATGTGCGGGTCATGAAGCTTAAAGGGCCAAACTTGATAATCAATCTCAAAGTGGTACAGTAATTTAGCAACTTAATGTTCAGCACGTTTACGGGACTGCAAGCATTTATCATCATCACTGAGGAGCTAATTCCATCCTCAATGCATTCAATAAATGTATTTTTCCTTCTAATAAGAGCAATTTGGCCAAACTGCAGTATAAATCATACTTCATTCTCTGTTTATCTTCTAAATAACATGAGCCAAGTTCAGAAATATACTCGTGAAGCTAAAAGAATAAAATGAAGTCTTAAAAAATGTGATCTCTCTCAGAAAGGAGACAAACAGCACATAACAGATTGCCGGGAGTAAGCAGCACTGCCATCTCAGCATACACTGATGACGTTGATATATTTATTACTTCAAAGTTAGTTTGCTAATAGAAATATAATCGACCAGACAAAATTTCACAGTCCCTGCAAACACTTTCTCCCTTCTTCCTGCTCAAAGCTTGCTGGAAATATTACGCTCCCACCAGACTTTGAGCTGAGCCACAATTGAAGCCGTCGCAGAGGCACAGGCTTGCTCAGCTGCCCAGTCACCCGCGCGGCCCCAGCCCTGGGGTCAGGGTTCATGGGCAGGGGCTGCACAAACCCGGGCTACCCCCCAGCCGGCTGCTTTTTCTTTTAAGAACAAAAGATGCGCACAGAGACCCCACTGGCTGGCCCAGACGCAAAGTTCGTCCTTGCCTAAACGCTCTTGTTTACCAATGTAGAGCATCGTCAGGTTCCCCTCCAGTAAAAAACGCCCCTGCTCTGTCTCCCCTACATGTGGAGGGCTTAGGTGGCTCTTCCACAGGGCCTCCATACATACCCCAACGCTGCGGGCACATCACAATGTGGCCAGAACGATATGGGAGGCCAGTTTAATCCAGCTGGTTCGGGTGCAAACAGCAGCACAGATTGAGCACCAACAGGGCTCAGCAGAGACCATACAACCTGCCCAGGCATCACTGAAATATCCAGAGTTTGGCCAAAGAGGCAACTTCAAGATTCCCCTCCTGATCCCAGAAGGCATCTCCATACAGGACAATAAACCAGTGAGGTTAGATTTGGAAGGTGCTCTTATTCGATCAGGTTTATTCCTCTAGCACAGGGCTAGTACACAAGAGAAATAGTTAAATTAACAAAACCAAAACCAAAAAATCGATCGTTGAGGAAAGGATTGCTGTTTGATTTAAGTTCAAGACTCCTGCTTCTCTCCGAGCCCCTCCATGGCACACAAGTTAAAAATGGTCAAAGCACTCAAATTTAGGCTATTGAGGGTTGATGGAATTCTAGCACCCAAAAAAGTAAGTTACTTTTGAAAACATGCTTGGCATCCTAAGACACACTTCTGAACAGTGTTTCAGTTCCTTATCTCCATAATAGAAAAATGACATCTGCTCCTCAAGGGCAAACTGTAGGGCTTACTTCTGCATAGCTGTGAAACCCCAAGACATCCTCAGATTGAAGGCCCAATAAGAATGCTATCAATTTCAATAATTATTATTATCACAGATGCTTAACTATGAGAACACAACACAGAGACTGAGGACTGAGAAACCTTCAGTACTGGTTACAGCAAATCTTGCATTGCTGCACTATGTATTAAAGCCAAGGATAGATCATTACAATGGATTACAGCAAGAACCTCACGTAGCATACACTGCTCATTTACACTGCACTGCTGGTGTGAAATAATGCAAATCAAGTTTACACAGCAAACATTTTAAGTTTCAATATTTTCAATGCACTGTGACAGCTTTTTACTCAAATTTTTTGTTGGAGTGTTTAGCCCCATTTTCCTGCACACTTCCCACAGAGTTACAGCAAAGTAAATAATAAAAAATATCCTTAATGTTCCAAACTCAATTTTCTATGCATATATTAGCTTCACTGAACTTTTTTGTTGTTGTTGTGTCACAGAAGGCAGTAGTGGACTGCGAATCACCAGCTCTTGTGGCAATGAAAGCCTCTTTATGCTGACACTGCACCTATCTCTGAATGGTATTGTAACTACGGGGTTGTGACTGAAACCCAGCATTAATGCACACCCAAACACACTTCACTAAGCAATGGAAATAAGATTTCTACAACATAGTTCTCCCTACAAAAATATCCTGGAACTGACCCCCAGAACTAGTCAACCCACACTTAGCCAAGGCACTACAGAGGGGCCCTGAGCAGTTCAGGCTGCTCTGAAGAGCTCTGTGTGCAGCTTCAGTCTTCGGCAACATTAGCTTCTCCACAGAACAGTCTTCATAGTTTTTTTATTTTAAGGCATTATGCAATTTTTATATTTTTTATATATATATATATGTTCAAAGCAAAACTCAAATTGGATAAAAAACTAAGAGGTGCTAATATAAGTGGCACCACGGGCAGTGCTTTCATGATTATCTGTGACTTGAGAAAAATGCAGCTATACCTAATTATATGCTTATGTGGTGAGCATTTTTGCTGGACTAAATTACCCACAGTTAGTGACTCTTTTTCCAACTTCTCGGCTTTGCATTGCCATTCATTTTTAAGTGAAATTTTTTAAAAAGAAAGATGTCTGGCTCGATGGAAAGTATATATAATCTAAGTTTTCTTCTCATGCAGAGAGTAACTTGGTATTTAGAATACAAAATCAGCACAAGCTGTAGTGCAGAATTTCAAACATTAAACTTGCTGGGATGTCTGCTGCAGATAAACTGTTACACATACACGGTTTAAACCTCGCCTTCTTTGTTTAAAGCTTTCTGTAGTGATCAAAGATACATATAATTAGTCTTTTTTATGCTGCAAATTAAATGTACACACAAAGATGACTATTGAAGCTTAGTTGATATACAGAATCTTGTTAAGCCAGAGTAACGCATGCCTGAGCCCTTGTCTCCCATTAGCAGAGATATCAAGACTCAGTAATGACTATCGTTAGAACAATACATAATTCTGTACAGATGATAAAATCAGAAAGTTATATTTAACATTGTTTTTTCCTACATCAAGAAAAAACACTTTCTGTGTTTTTCTGGTAACAAAAAATTAACATATCATTAAATAAGTTATTTCACACTTCAATAAACAGGATAATAAGGGGTGGAGGACCAAGTTTTATGTTATATCTAGGAATAAACTAAATGCTTTCAGAGTTGAATCACTGTTTTTCTTTACTCCCTTTGGAAAAGCAGCAGATACTATATTCTGCTGTGCATCATGGACTTGGGACTGAAAACAGCTGCACTCTAATTACATGTAAAGTGTACCAAAACATTCCTTTTATCACAGACTGTAAATCTGTTAGCATCTGTCTCTCCTTTGTTTCTTCCACAAGATACAAGCTTGTTTCTACATTTTTCTCACCTGTAGCGGTGATTAAAATTCATTATAAATGAAAGGAGTGAACACTAAAACAAGTTCCTCTGTGTACAGTTCTAAACTCAAATTAGAAACAGCTGTTTGCTAATTCATGCAGTGATGTTTTGTCGTGCTCTGTGAATCAATAATAACTCACACTATTTCTACCGAAATGTGAGGATTATACATATATTTTGCTTAGCAATTTGCTCTTCAGAAAAGTTCAAATGCACATTCAGTCTTTTTTTAAGCAAGATTAGAGGATGATACCGGCAAAATCATCAATGAATTAACAGAAAGATCTTAATAGCTTGCTGCTTGTGTTTACCTTGCTACCTGTGCCATTCTTTCCTGCTTTGATACCTACAGAGCATTTAGCAAGATGGAATGTTGTAAGACAGATGTAAAAGAACAAAACTGTATATCGGGTCACATGCACACATCCCAGATGCAATAGTCACACCGAGAGAATACTATAAAAGTAGAGTTTCAGCTATGACATGCACAACTTTCTAGCTTAAGAAATGACAAAGCCCTTAGGAAAATAATCCTAGTAGAATAATTATTACTTATAATAATTAGTTATAAAATTAGTTATAATAAATGGTAATACTTATGCTAATTGTTACTAATATTTCTTCATATTATGTTAGCCAGAGCACAAACTTCATAGGACACTATTGGCCTTACATTCACACAATTATATTCTACACTTCTTGCTACTTGATGTCAACATTTATCATGATTTCAGCACTTGATTATACAAAACAAAGAGACAACACACAGCAGTTAAAAGCTTGGCCTGCTTCATTTTTTATCTAAAGCTAAGGATACAAGCAGAGCAGATACAATATTTTGAGCAGACCCCACGGCAGATTTGCTGAGCCTGCCCTCATCACAGCAGGACTGGGGCCACCCCTGACCTCTGCGCTGCCCCCCTTGCAGAGCCAAAGCTCCAGCCCAGAGCGGTGGAAAAGCATCAGCCTCCATAAAGGTCTCTGCAATACATGCAAGGAAAGTCCTTTCCTCATTTAGACATAGAGATGTTTTTCCTTCCCGTGTTTTGTTATTGATAGCAGGGAGGGCGGTTCCCATTCAGCACAAGCCCAGGCGTCGAGACTCTGAACCACTCATGGAGAGATGTGGCCAGCAAAAGAGCCCTTCTGGTGGGATGAAATGCATGAGATGAATTTCCTAGGTTTATGATTTCCTCCCTCCCATTTGATCAGGCAGCTCTCAAATACAGCAGGCACCTGTTCTCAGGATGCTTTGCTGAGTACCCTCAGGCACGTGCGGTCAGGCAGACTCAGCTCACGCTCTTTCCATCAGTTCACACCCATAACTGAGCATCAGAAATACAGACTAGCTGCTGTTTGGGGAAACTCAATGAATACAAAAACAAAAATTAAAGAGAGACAGACTTTTCTCCATGAACTGACCAGATCAGTGTGATTTAATTTAATGCTTTACTGTGCTCATTTTCATGTTTCTGAATTGTACTTTCAAGCGAAGATTAAGTCATCAATTACAACCCATTTAGCTCATTCATAAAATTCATTTAAGGGTCAATATCCTGCACAGTGAGCAGGGAGCCCTGGAAGCCAGCGCTGACAAGGACAGGCAGCACTTTCCCACAGAATATTCAGCTTGTGCAGAATCAAGTCAGAGCTCATTTTGATGGTGTGGACAGCAGTCTGGAGGAGCAAGTGCCTTTAAAACTGGGGCAGTGGCAAACTGGGACACAGAGAGTTTTGTCAAGACCTCTCTGATCAGCTGCCGTTACTGCTAAGACAAATGCCTATCTACCTCTGTGCTAGTAGACAATATCAGAGTGGTGGTCCCATTTCTGCAGAGCTCTCTTTCAACTTTTCAGCCATGTATCAACTCTTAGACAAAAAAAAAACCCTAAGAACCGAGAAAACTGGGACCAGACACCACAACTGTTCTGTGTCTTCTGGCTGGGGTCACCAAAAGTGGCTGGATTTCCAGGATGGCTTTCTGTGATGAGATCTTCAACCGATGCTATGCGTTGACCTGACCTCTAGGCAAACCAGTTTGCAGTCCCTGGCTTTAAGATATGAAAAGTACTTTCTCAAGAAGAGACTTTTGCTCCTAAATGAGTACTTTCCATCAGTGCTCTGCAGAAGAGATGTCAATTGCCATGTTCCAAACCTGAGAAAAATCTCATGTTTCCAACCTCAGCCCTGCACAGGACTTTACTGCCAAGCTTTCCGGCCTGAGGAATTTAAAGCTGGTCATATTGTTAGAGCAAGTTGCAAGGGAAAATAAAACCAGCTTGTTAAGTTAGAAAGAATAGGCTGTTCCAGACTCTTATTTTGATCTAGGTGGGAAAACTGTGACGCACTTACAAACTTAATGGGTTGACGTTCATGATGAATAGACCTAATGCTGAAAAACACATGTTGGCCGAAATTACTCAGCAATAAACAAACAGTAAAAAACAACAACATCCAGATTTTATACTGCCTTCAAAGAACCAAGGAAGAAAATTCAATAAATTACATGTGACAGACAGTATCAAGTAACCTGTTTTATAGCTATGCATGTGCATTATTGGTCTTACTTCCAAATGTGTTGTGTATTCACATCAACCTTATTGAAATCAATAGGAACAACAGTTGCTAAACGCTTCTGAAAACTCAAATGACATAAATATGAAATACAGCCAGTTCTTCAGAAAGGTGTTTTCAGAAAGGTGCATGTATTCCCTGTCCCTTTCATGAATTCAGCCAAGATTTCATGCAAACACCATGAACGGAAATGAAGCTGCACTTGTGAACATCCCAGCTTCCAAGAGGCTGGTGAGTGTAGCTCCTTGAGGCCTTCACCCACCTGGTTTCGGAAGGGCTCATGTGTCCCAGGGACCCCAGCAGGTACCCCTGGAGCTAATGAAGCTGCCAGCTCCACCTGACCCAAGCCTGGAGGTGGGGTTTGCTCCAGCTAAGCAAATCTCACATTCCTCAAGGATGGTGCACATTATGGCAAAGTACAATTAGTTAAGAATCTGGGTTTGCTATAGTGAACAATTTTTTAAAAAATATTTAATTTCAAAATTAAAAAAGAACACCCTCAAGTGTAGAAGCACACTGCTGAATATGAAGCACATTCCCGAGTATCATTTAGCTAAATATCGATCATGAATCTGCATCGTGCTTGTGACTGGCCTGAGAGGAACTGCATTAAAACAAAGGTAGGAAGGAAGTTCTCCACTTATCAATACCTGACAGAAATAACTGAAAGGTTTAAAAAGAAAATAACTATAGATTTTGTGTTATGCAAGATGAAAGGCAAACAGCATGGCTTGCCTAGGAGAGATGTGTATTCCACGCTGTATGGTAATGTTACTTCTTTTTCACTAACAGTATCCATCATTTTAAATAAGAAATGGCTTTTAAAACAAGCAAGCAAACAAAAGTGCTTGCCACCTGGTAAGAATGTTTCTCAGTATATCAGTGTTCCCCTACAACAAACATGCCGCATGAGAGACCTTTCAAGTTCAACCGGCAGTGACCTGGCATCTGTGATCTGAGGACTTGCACTGCACCACACAACAAAACCGTCCGCCAAAAGCTGCTCTCTTCTTCCAACGCATCTTTGCCCTTTTGACTGAAGGGCCCAATGGCAAATCGTGTGACTGTGCTCTCAGGTTTTCAAAAGAAGAGCTGCCGTGACAGCTAAGGTCTGTATTCCCAGGGCTTCAACCCACGTGGGCACAGCCCACAGCGACCAACCTCATCAAGCACCCATGCAGGCTGTAGGGGATGACCCCCGCAGTGCCCACTCCACAGCACTGTGGAGTCACGGCACACCGGACAGCCCTCTCCTGCGAGCACCAGGCAGTGAGGTGAGATCAACCCATGCTGTGCCCCATCTCCTACAACACGAGTCTGCAGAGAGACTTTTTGAGGCTCTAAATTCTTTAGGGGCTTCTCAGGATGTCAGCCAGCACCGACCACGCTCCAGAGAAAGCCTCCCGTAGGGAGGATGCTCATCAGTGCAGGCAGGCAGGCGGGGGGAGCGCAGCTGGGGAGCCAGAGCGAATCCAACCAGGAGACGACAGCCCCTCTGGCCTCGCTGCACTCCTGCCAAGAGACGCGCAGAGCCTGGTAGAAACCTCCCCTCCAGCCATGGCTGTGCTTCCAGCCTCAGCGGCAGGTACCACACTTTGCCCATGTACCAGAACAGGATGGCACTTTCCTTAAAGTTCCCTAACAGCAAAGGTATCTTCCTCCTGAATTGCTTAATACAGTCTCAGGTGTTGATTGTCTGTATTCAGACAGCTCTAGTTTAACCAATAATGTAGGTTTCCTTCTGACCGCATGTGTGTGGTTGTTTTTTTTCCTCTCACAAACATGAATTGTAGGATTTATTCTAGTTAGTAACTGGCTCTGGGCTGTGGCCACAGATACATGAGAGAGTGAATTTATAATGACGAAAGGTGCAGGGCACAATTACTTGTTTAAACAGGATTAAAATTAGGGTTGGAATATACATTGAATCATCTCAATTTATCCCTGAAGAGAAGGAGGGACAGCAAACGTCTTGGCTCCTGCAAACAAATCTCTTTCCCCACTGTCTCTCCCAAACAGCACGCCTTCCATTTGATAGACATACATGCACCTACAGAACCAGGTGTGTTCAAGAAGCCATCTCCAGTCAATTAATGTATGGAAACACACGCCCCATAATAATTTTTTTGTTTTTCTCCAGGTGTGAAAAGGTTTTGTACCTGTACCTAGATCTCTGGTATGGGGAGTCTCACATGCCCAGAAACCCGATGTACAATGTGGCAGAGAGGAGTTACCAAAAATTACTACTGAAATGCAACCGGCAAACTCCATCCCATCTCTGCTGTTATAAAGAGGCAAGACAGTGACTTTAGGCTTCATAACCTCACGCACCGACTATCTAAAAGAAGAAATGTTGTCAGTAAGCCAGTCACAACTGAGTGGACAATTTAAATTTTGGGGGGAAATGGAAAAACTATTGTTTTCATAAACAACACAAAGAGTTTAAAGCTCAGACCAGTTTCGCTTACAAAACCCCTACAATCCTAAATAATCCTCAATACCAAAAAACCCTTGCCCTCTCCCCAGAATACATTTGGTTTTGTCATGCCCCTTTCCCAGACCCACAGCTGAAGCTCCCTGCCCAGATCGGGCAACTCTGGTGTCTGCCATAGAAGAGTGACAGAACAAGGTATCCCAGATACAATTCACATATTATTTTTTTGTTTTGTCAAGGCTTTTCTGTTATTTATTTTAGTTCTGGCCAACAAGGCAAAAGTTTTCACGATAAGTTAATTTTCTGGACACAGATAACCTGGACTGCTATCTGAAATAGGGTCTTTAGCCCATCTCACCCCTGCAAAAACAAAAACAGACAAATAAATTATCTGAATGAAAATTCAGTAACTGCTCCCTCACGCCTTTAGCCAGAATTACTTGTGAAACTGAATTCCACTTACTCCATCTCATACTCAGTTTAGTACATGAGAGTATCAAGAGTTACAGAAGTACCAACATCAGCTTCCCATCAAGACCAAATTATCTGTCTGTATTTAAGATAGTAGTTCAATGTCTTTTGTTGAAAAAAGGAAACTCTTCCTCAGTTATGGAGCATCTGAGTATAAAACTAATGTTCTGAGTAGTAAATATTACACTGACATAGAGCAGTAAATTTCAAATTATTCACTTTAGAGGTTGGGGTCCTGGATTCCTAGGAGCTGAATGTTAAAGACACATCAGACTTCTTTTCTAGTCGATTTTCCCATTATTTAGGATTACCATACCTTGAATCTTCAGATTTCCTATGAACACAGACATAGCCCCAGACATGGCTACCTGACATCAGGAAGGTTGCAACAACTTGTCTACCTTGAAGTCACTGTACACAGGCTTAAGAGTGACTCCATCTTAATTCAGTTCTTTGGCTGGAATTAAGATACTGGATCTGATCTGATCTTTTTCTTCCTATGTTGCTTTGTATCAAAATACCCATTTTCCAGTGGGTGGTGCCTAACAAAATACGAAGCAGAGGTGTGAGCACAAAGGAAAGAGCCATTATAAATGCACAGAAACACACAGTGTCAACACACACCAGCTGCCCGATATGTACAAAAGCATTAAAAAAAGACAACTGAGTCATTACTTTAGAGTTTTGCTATATTTTCCATTTTAGTACGTTTTGCTATCTAATATCATTAGAGAAGCTTCCATTGCAAACACCGGAAAGCAGACACCTCCTAACCATCCTACATAAATTCCTGTCACAATTTTTGTGCAAAATGTTATCAGGTAACAATATTTACCATGTACAGTAATTATGAAAAACTCTGAGATTGTGTAATTATGTATTTTAATTACATGATCTGATTAGCTTTTTTAATCACTTCATAAAAAGAAAGGAAATTCACTGAGGTTGTCAGAAAGTTAATAAAAATAAGGTAATTCACTGCTAAGGCTCACCATGGTGCCTTTCTAACTACTTCCTTGCTACACCCCACTGTGCCTAGGTATTGGAGGTCAACTATAAGTAGTAATTTCCTCACTTTTATTAACTTTGGTGACAAAGCAACAACGTGCTCTTTGGTATGATTTTTTTTATTTTGTTAGAAAACACTTTTCATTTAGCTGAACGGTATTTTGAGATGCAGACTCCTCAAAACCAAGAACCTGTTGACCTGAAACTTGCCAGGAGACCCAACCTTGCCCTGCTCTGTCCCTGGCCCCTGTGAAGGAGCGTTAGGGGAAGCCCCTGTGGTCACTGTCACACAGCGCCATGCAAGCCGCACCACCGGCCTGCAAAATTCACACAGTTTAGCAACGTCGAACAATATATCAACAAAGCTGTCTGGTCACACTAGGTCAGGTTAAATCAGGGCCATCGAGATGCAAGGAAAGAGAAAACAGTGCTATGTGAAGATGCTGGAAATCAGCCCCAGAGTTGCATAGACGGAGGCAGGCAGCCGAGCCCAGGGCAGCCAGCAGAGACAAGGTGGGTGGCAGAAAATGGCACCTGTCCCAACGTGAGGGGCCGGGCTCTTCCAGCCACAGCGCCCACAGCAGCGCCCACAGGCCTGGCCCGAGGAAGGGAAGGACTCGGCAGCAGTGACAGTCACAATTTCTGCAGGAGCCAGGACAGCCAGCTGCCTGCCCCAGGCAGCAGCAATCACCCAGGGATCCAACTACGAAACATAAGCGGCCCTTCAAAACCATCCCGCCGGCTGCTTGCAGTGCAAACTAGGGGCTGACGTGCGCAGTGTGCAGAGAGGGCTGGGGGTGTAAGGAGACGGGTGCAAGGGGTAAGCCGCATTCTCCCGCTCCTGAGGCAGGACAGATCGTGGCTGTTTCAGCTCTGGAAAACTATTTTTCTAACTTTTGGATGCAGTTCTGCTCTAAGGAAACATTTTGTTTATATCCAAACTGGGAGTCTATAATGTAATACTTGGCTATTGGATTCAGCAGCTCTGTTTTACTCATTTTTGGTTCACCCTCTCCCCCCGCCACCCCATCTTTATTTTCCTCCTTCTTTCTCTTTTTACCTTTCCACCCCCTCTCCCTTGATTCTCTGGGGAGAACAAATCACTTTGGGAGGTTTAATGGACTGACAAGAACAGAAATTTAATCAGGGTGTGCGTGCATGAGCCAGGCACATCAGAAGCAACCGCAGTGTAATCCATTTGGGCTGCCCCACCTGTGACCCTGGTCGGGCCGGGCACCCCCCTCTCCGCGGGGGCGAGACGGGTTGAGGTTCTTCTGCTCACATGGGACCTTGGTGTTGCCTGCTTCAGGAGGAGAGGACTGCCAGATGCTGACAAGCCACGAGCGGTTATTTCAGGAGACTTTTTTTAATATAGAAACAGCTGACACAAAATGCATCTCACTGGGGAGGCAAACCGTGCTCCCAGAAGTAAAAGACCACTAAAAAGCCTCTTTTTTTCCAAGAGAAATCTAAAACAGTTTCGGGCCAGATATCACTTAGGTTTTTCATTTCCATTTTAGGAGACTTGTACTGTGTCCTTCCAGTCTTGCCCCATCCGTGGAGAATATTAAGGGGCTGCTGCAGCCTAAAAGGCGCAAATGTGGGCAGATTAGAGAGATGGTGCAAACTACTTTCAGCAAGTAGAAGCAGCCTCAAAGAAAATCTGTCTCAGACAAAATGGCCACTCGTGAGGAAGCTGCACTCGAGCCTCTCTGCCAGTAGCACCCTTTGCTGTGAAATGTCTCCCTGTGCCATGCACCCAGCTCTGGGGCAACGGGGGCATGCGTCCAGCTGCTGCCTGGGAAAAGACATTAAAAAGGGGAGGGCACAACATTATTTAAACAAGCTTTTGTATAGAAAATGGGAAATATTGTGTGCAACAACATGACTCCTTTCCCTTTGTACACCATTTGCAGTTACAGATTACATTTGCCAATATAGCTTTCAATATAGTGTAGCCAAAAGCAACCTAACAGCATAATTTTCTTCCCAGGTACTTTACTTTTGAATTTTTCTATGAACAATGAAGCAGGAATTTGGAAAAAAATAAGAAAACAAAGAACCCCCTTCTTCCTATGTGCTTGCAAACCTGGGTAAACTTACAAGAGACCATCTTTTAAACAACTGACATGATTTACTCTTGCTTGTGGTGCAGGCGCTGGCTGCTGCCAGTAAATCTTAATGGCACACAGTGAGTGATACCTGACACTCTGCAAACTCACTACTACAAAGAACTTGCTCAGTTGAAGGTATTTGTAATGTTTTTCTTTCACCAGTGCCTGTATTTTCACTTCTGCTCTTTTATACGGCACCTCTACTCAGTGAAGCTACAATATATCTGTGACGCTTACTTTAAAGCTTGCTTTTCTGTGCAGTTGGATGGCATAAAAAAGACCATGAAACTATGGCTTTTAGTCTCCTGACTGACAGTGCAGATTAACAGAGCTATAAAAGACAAATACCAAGAATAAATATCAGTTATTTCCAACAACCAAAAGTATTTTCTAGCACAAATCACAACCGACCTCTAACCCAAGATATCCAAAGAGAAAAATCTCTATCCTTGCATGTACTCAGCCTTGCCATTTTGAATGGCACTGTGCTCCTTACTAATCGTCTCACAATGATCCAAACACTTTCCAGGATCTTATTCTATGACAAGTTTTTTTCTAACAGAAATCAGTAATTTTAAAAGTTACCATGCATTACTGTCTTCTCTGCTTCCCCTCCACTTAGGTCTTTCATCTTGTTTCTTTCTGCCATTTCTCCATCTCCTCCCAAAGCCAAATTATTAGACTGCAAATGGGGGGCAGGTCCAGACACCCAAGGGGAGAGCCAAGATCTTCTCTACTGGGGAAACTACCATAGTGAACTCAATGACTATCTGTGATGTTTGCTGGTACTAGGGAATAATATTTCCCCTGGGCACTTTCTGGATAGAGTCTACCACCTGGGTTAAGTCATTATTACAATCAAGCAAAAAAAAAGGGGAGGGAGAGAAAAGATGAAAAAACACTACAGCAAGCATCATTAAAGCTCATCAAAAGTGCATTAGAGAACACCTGATAATATACTCTGAACATTAATGATCCTTACAATATACCATATTAATGCAGATGTTACCTGAATTCATGGAAACAAAATTTTCCATTCACACATTTCCCTAAAATAGGTGTTGGAAAAAGACCTCTCTCAAAACTATTAGTTGCCAGCATTTTTTTCTGTCTCTGGAAACAAAAAGTAAAATAATGCCTCTGAACATACATGTGCTGCTCGTCACAAATCTCAAACAAGTCCTCTGACTTCAGGATGCTTGTTGGCATTCACTGGCAACATGTTACAGTTAAAATGGATGATGGTAAGCCAATATTAATAAAAACATTGTGATTGTGTTGGCTTAAATTGGACTATTATTGCTACTAAGATCAATTTTACTGGCAGCCTTAAACTCTCCAATGCTGGGCAGCAATTTCCCTTGCAATTATTCCCCCTTCACGTTATAAGGGAGACGCATGAATGCCACAGAATTGATAGTGCGACTCTGTTATAAGGTGCTAAGTGCCAGGTTATAGCAAGAACAGCTCAAGTTGTCTGAAGAGCCTAATACTTCAACCAATAATGGAAATGGAGATCAAAAAATTAATTCTAGGCACTGCTTAAGTCCTATGTTCCTCCTTTACAGAGACTGCAAATCATGTCAAGTTCTGCATAAATAGGTTTTGTGGGGGTATTAAGAGGGTGAATTACTGTCATCTAGGTGCTAGTGCTTAGTAAAGCAAGGACTATCAAATCCATTTTGCCAAAATCCAATGTGAACTGCTGCTCTCAAAGAAAGAAGGTCACCCAACCAAGAACACTTCACAACAAAAGCAATGAAACAAAACAAAAAACTCCAACACACACATACATTGTTACAACGGAGTGTTTCAGAAATACAACAGACACCCCTAAAGACCATTCCCTTACTGCTATTTGAAAGCTGAAGTGAAATATTTTTCCTAAACAAGGAGCTGATAAGGTTTGCAGCATCTCAGAATTCTTCTAGAAATACGGGAAGCAGGAATTATTTTTAGTGCAGCTGAGAGGCCAGGCATATTTCAGGCAATCTCCCAGAGCCTGCTTCTATACCATGTGGGACATAAACCCACAAACTATGAAAGAACCCAAATCAGTATTGTTTTCTCAAGTGACATCCATTATCCCTCATCTGAGAAAATTAACACGTGTATCCAGAAGCTCAATAAACTAAGCTCAGAGCTAAAAGTCTAGCATTAACTCTTTCTGGGTCACAATAAATGCCATCTTTTAAGTCAGCAAACTGCTAATATATTCTATTTTATATTCAGTGTTTCTGCTATTTAAAGCAAACAGGGGCATCAAAATACATTTACGCTCAAGCATAGTTTCAAAATGTTACAGTACAGAGGGTAATCAAGAATTTCCAAATACCAAACAGCTACAGAGATATAAGAAGGGAGTAGAGAAGGACCATTAAACCAACACATGCTGGTTTGGTTAGTGTTAGGAAGAGTGTCACAAAATGAATAAAAACCAGCTTTTGTGCAAAGTCTCTTATTTTTTGACATCTGAGTTAGCCACTGTATCTAGCAGTAAAATGCTATGAATGTTAAATATAGGCAACCTTTGTTGCTCTGCCAGCTTATTTATACATCAAATGATCATATTTGAAGATTTCTATTCAAGGCAAGTGTTCAGGACTTTTTTTTGTCTTCTTGATCTGCCAAAAGACAGGATATTCAATGGATATATTTTTTGTCTTCCTTTTTTTTGCTCAGGTTAATAATAATTGGGCAGTCCTTAAATCTGAATGGTGAGTAAAGCACAAATACTTAGAATGATTGACAAAGCTGAATTTCCTATCTAAGTACATAGAAAACTCCAAGCAGGTATTAATTCCAGGCTGAGTTTTACTACAGCTGCACACATGGCCCTGCACTCTGGCACGCTAACATACACTATGAGGTATCCAGAACAAAAGCAAGCAAGGAAGTCTTTTCTTGACCCACCAAGTGCATTTTACTTGTTTCCAAATAGTGCTCTGGCATGGCTAACTTAGGAAAGCAGTGAAGAGCGAGCCACAGTTTGTGACGTTAACATATGAGTCAGGCAACTTTCTGCAGTCCGTGTATTATTCCTCCCAGCATCGCAGAAACAGATCTTGCATCTGGTGGCATGTCCTTCTCGAGGACATTTTGCTAACTAGCTACCCAGCAAGAGCTCAGGAAACACAACGTCTGCAGAACAGTGAATTCTGGAGCAAGGATAATAATAATAATCTGACCATTACCCCAGTGCTTTAAAAATCGGAACCCTGGCGAGAAGCCAAAATAAAACATCAAAGGGGGCCTCCACAAGCCAGGCTCAGAATCAACATTCGGGTGAGAGCCCATCACCTACTTACCCTGACAGCAGGCAAGAAAAGTTGGAGACATCTGCTTGGGGGCCAGGGGTCAGGCTGGTCAGGGCCTGCGCAGCACAGCACAGGATGGAAATATGTGTATGTATTGGGTGTACGTGCCCAGGCTTTGGTAGCAGGGGGGCTGCAGTGGTGGGGCTTCTGTGGGAAGAGGTCATGGGCTGCCCTGCACTGGGTGCAGCCAGCTCCACAGCAGACCCACCACTGACTGACCATTACTGGACTGATCACAACATCCCATTTCCCAGCCCTCTTCTAGCATAAATTAAAATTAATTTAATTTTCCCCAAGTAGAGTCTGTTTTGCCCATGACAGTAAATGCTGGGCAATCTCCCTGTCTTTATCTTGACTCATGAGCTTTTTCATCTTATTTTCCCTGCCTGTCCTGTTGAGGAGGGAGAGTGAGAGAGCAGCTGGGTGGGCAACTGGCTACCAGCCAAGGTTAACCCACCAGAGTGTAGCAGACTGCAAAAGCCTCCCCAAAATAAGAAAGACTAAGCAAGACCTAGATCTGTACCTATGTGTTTGTGGACCTGAATTTATTGCTTCCATCAGAGTATATATTCCATTAAAAATATTTCTGCTGGTAACGTGAAATGCAAGGACTTACAAATAGTGTACTACTGAACTCACAAACTGGATGCTCTGGTTATCATCACAAAGCTCTCAAGGTCATTGCTGCCTGGACGCTAGTTAGATATGCATGTTATCTCAGCTGCATTGGGGTTCACCTGTGCTGAGGAGTGACTGAGATGGGTGGGCTTCTTCATGGAAGAAAGAAGCAGCAAGTTGTTCCACAGATAGCCTAGAAAGAAAAGCCAGTACATCAGCAAATGTACCACTTGAAACACTACCCAGACTGATTCAAAGACACTGAGGGCCAAAAAGCAAGCAGGCTTCTAAGTTGCCGCAATTTTTAGAAATCAAAAATCCATCAATGAAAGAGAAACTTCCATACTTTTTTCCTATAAAAGAACTTTGATTTCTTGGAAAAATCAATAAAAGTTGATTACTGAAAATGGCAACATGAACATAAACACCCTTCAGGCATCTCTCAAGTACCTCTGCAAATCACACAGCAGTGCTAGGTGCATACCACTGCTGCTAATTGCATTCTCTCCCATAAAACAGATGAGCTTTCAGAAGTTGCAGTGGATGAAGAAACTACCAAGCTGAAAACAGTGCCTTCACTAATACAGTGCTGTCCACACCAGGCTCGTGGCCTGGCTGAGGATGTCACAGGGAAGCTGCTTTCAAAACCTCATCACAGGGATTACTTCAGCAGTTGAAATAGATGAGGCAAGCAGTAGCTGTGATGCCACGGAGCATCCAGTGATCAGAAGTGGTTTTGATAGTCTGTTGAAGATGACCTGCTCTTCTGTAAAGCTGTGCCAGGATGCTCAACAGGAAAACATATATTCAAGACATTTGGAGAAGTCAAAGTGTCAGCGGTCCCATCAAATGGGCACACATACTCACACATGAGGCCTCATGATGTCCCTTTCCAGTATATCAGTATGTATTCTTGTACTAACCTCAGCCTAAAACCCTGTTGCAAGGTCTCCACAAAGCTGCTGAAGTTAGCTAAAGACTATCCATGATTTCTCATACATCTCCGTGCCCTTTGTCTGCGCTTCGTTTTTCACAAAAGATAAAGTGGCCTCCATAAAATAAAGGACTAATTCAACTCTTCAAATCAAAGCAGAAGTCCAGACTTTTTGAATGGACAGTGTGCTTAGCCTTCTGAGTATGACCAATGAACACCCGAGTTGAGCTCGCTCTTTGCCCACAGAGGGAAAAGATGAATCTTTTAACATGAAGCATTTGTCAGGCACTCTGCAAAACAGCTTTCAAAATGGTACTCATAACTATTTTCCAACTTCCAGCACAGAGGGGACGGGACAGGATCATCGACTCTATCTTCTGACCAAGGCCACAAACATGCCTGGTAGAAGTTGACCTTTTTAAAATCAAGGACCCACTTGCTTTTGAACTCTGAACGGAAGATACTTAGTTTGCAGAGATCCACATTCATTCTCCTACAAGGATGTGACAGAGCCTTGTGGATGTCTGGCATGATCAAAAGGAAACATGGAAATAATATGTCAAGTCACAAATTATTATAGCCCCTTCCCAATGTGAGTATGTGTATGCGATCCCACGTTCCACCCACCCATATGGTTCAACTGAGGAACACTTTTACCAACACATGGCCCCTTGAAAATTAAGGTTTTCTTTTGATTTTTTAATCACAATCACTTGTTATTCTTAATTACTTGTTACGTCTGTTACAGTATGAAGCTTATCCTGACTTCTGCTGAGAGAAACAAATGATGAAGGTGGTTTCCTTTTTGATAATAGGGAAAATTTTGCTTGTAAGGCGGGGGGAGAAGCGGGGGGACGGGGACGAACCAGGGACACCTTATAAACTACACCAGCAGAATTAACTCTTGGGAGCAGAACAAATCATTGTTTCGCTTCTTGATACTGATATCTATCTTTGTCAAACCCTTCATGACCAAGCAGCATGTAAATAAACCATTAAGAAGGGGTAGGACAGGACAGTGCAGCTATTTGATAAAGAAAAACTAAGAAACTATCTTCTCCCATAGACTTCCTAAAACAAGGTTTTGGAAAAAGATATATTGAGTCTTATGGGCAGAAACAGGGGCTCAATGGACCACACTAAGGATATTGGACGTCTTTTGTGAATCCAAACCAAACATTTTCAAACATAATAATTTCAGCAGACACATGAAAAAAGGCCAACTGAAATTTTCTTAACAGTTAAGTCAGACATTTTGTTTATCATAATGCTGCATCTACGAGCTAATGCAAGCCATAACCCCAAAGGAAGCCATCCATTTCACATTAGCTATATCCTCCTCATCTCATCCATGGGTTTTTTTAACTAAGAAACAGCAACATCAAGAGACAGCTCTGTACTTCCTCACAGTTGCACCCCACTAACACAAGGATTTACTGCTGCACTGAGGGAGCCATATGGAGTAATAGTGCTCTTCTTTCCCGTCCCCTTTTCCTATTAAAGCTGAGACATTTAACGGGCAGTTCCCCTTCAGACGCACATGCATCTACAAACATCTGGCAATTCAAGAGCCAGCGGCGTTCGGTATGTTCTATAATTTCTCAGGTTTAACCTATGATTCGGCTTGGATCCAGGCTATCAGTGATTTCCAGAAGACCTATGGCACTCGCCCGATAACATTTTCATCTGCGCAGACAAGCTGTGTGCAGTTGTAAACAGGAGTACAACTCTGCTCAAGCGTATTTCTAGGCATTAGAAAGCACAAGTCCAGAGAGGCGGCTCCGCACTCTCTGCTCATTAGAACATACCCTGTCACTCTGTCGGGAATATTTGTTATGATGGGCCATAATCCACTTAACATCTTCTGACGAAGTCTATCAGTCTTTAACAACTTTGATTCCAGCAGTTCAATGGCAACAGGGAGGAAAATTTATAGAGAGAAAGCGACCCCCACAAAAATCCCCCTTTATGAACCTGCATGCCCTGTGTTAGCAGACACGATCATCACTTATTTGTACCTAGCAGCTTTGATGATAATTGCAACCCACTTGACACTTCTGTTGAAAGGCAGTATTACCAACAAGAAATCTGATAAATATTCAACAAAATCTAAAGTCGATAATTCCATTTATCTTGAAGTCACCATCTCTAAAACTGTTTCAAAATATTTGTGTGTTAGAGAGGGAGGGGGATGAGGGAACCCTGCTTCTTAAACCAAAATGACTGAATCACAGCATAATGAACACAACTTTTTTTATTTTTCAAGTTCAGCAAAAGAATGCCATCTATGCAAAATTTTGATCCCACATTACAAAATAATTACATGATAATTACATGAGCATTAAGATGTCTACCCCCCGAGTAAAGCCACTGCACCCAACTGCTAACTAAGGCAGGCCTGGAATGTTTCAGCTTATTAAGGAGAAATCCAGCATTGAGCAAAACCTCCAGCTGAAGCAGATTTCCACTCTTTTACTCTTCTGATTTCTAATTAATAATTAAAACATGTTCCTTTCTTTGGAAACCCAATTAGACTTGCGCATCAGCCTGAAAACAAACTTTTTTTAGTAGCTAAGCTACTTCTCATGGTTTAATGGGGCGGCAGGAGTGTTTTCTACACAGCTCCACTGACACAATTCATTTATTTCTCTCCATTCTACAATGGATATTGTAATCCATCCTCAACAATATAAACATTACATTTGCACAGCTAATTAGGATGTTGGCAGTGTGAATTAGTGACCCTCTGATTTCCTCCAGTCAGGGCTGCCCCTGCTGCCTGCACTACTTAGGATTCACAATTAGGCAATTATATTTTCAGCATCTTTTTTCCACTCTAATGCTACCTCCTTCCTCACATTCAGTATGACTGCATGCACCAAATGAAGAGCTGCGGTGTTTATTTTGGGGTGGGGAGCAGGGGAAGGAAGGGAGGGAGGGAAGCAAAGTGTGTCACGTTCAATCGTTTTTCCCTTTCAACCTCTGCTAACTCGACATCAGAGAATGATAGAGGGTCCAGGAGACTGCAAATTATCTCCATAAATGTTTTAAGGAAGTGATTATGCAGAGTGGGTAGGAGATATACTCTGACTGGGAGCGAAGCAAAAGGAAAGAGGGATAAAATAAATAAATCCTGTCCCCGGATGCAACGGGCTGGTACTGAACCTCCATGCAGGACTGTGGTCACTGAGCTGTCCCCAGCCACAGGACGATGACAAATTGGAAAGAATTCAGAAGAGGGCAACAGAAGTGATTAATGAGCTGCATGGACTGATTTATGAGGAAAGGTTAAAAGGTCTAATTATATGTATCTTTGTTAAAGAACAGCTAAGGATGGTGCAGGAACTGCTTACAAGGGGTTCACGTACGGTAAACACCCTCACTGCATTCCATTGAGCATGTTGGGAAGGGCAGGAGGAGATCAGAAAACAAAATTTTATGCTAGACACCATGAAGACATCCGCAATAAACATTAGAAAAAAGCTGTTTCCAACAGGAAGGACTAGAAACCTCATCACTGGAGAGCTGTAATGGACAAAGCACTAAGAAAATACACTGCAGGGGATAATGTCTGTTTTAATGTTGATGCTTGTTTAACTCACTGACTAATGTACACTGTGGAGACATAGCATCTTTGTTAAAGCATACTATATATCTCTGAGTTCTCCTCTGCTGTGAGAAGGTCTCCATTAAAATAACGTATTATTAAAGGCACTGCAAACATTTTGGGCCAAGTACATGCCACCCTGTATCAGCTCCTGATCCACAGTTGAGAAATCCAGAAGATCCAAGAGTACCAGTGATTGCAAAATCAAATCTCTTAGTTCTCAAATGTTCTCAAACTCTAACCCAATGGTTTCAAAGTTCTGTAATCAAAACAAACACCACCTACCACCCACCAACATAGACCACTTTGCAGAATAAAACTGTTCTCTCTTTTCTTCTTTTAATATGGAGTCACTTTTATGTCCTAGGAAATCAAGTGTTTAAGAGCAAATTAACCTTGGCATTTGTGTGACTGAAGAACAAAAATAAATCAAGAGAACCAAACTGTTAGAAGTAATGAACCCGATACTCTTACTTATACCCAAGTAAATTAGGAATACTGCCATTGAATTAAGCCAATGGAAATACACTGAAGTAGAACTGGTATAAATTAGCAGAGAACCAAGCCAAACATAACCAGAGTGACACATTTCCAGGCCATGTGCAGAGCTCAGCCCAGGGAAAATAATTTACAGTCAGCTCATGGAGACAGGAAGCAATGATGGCAGGCGCAACGGCTCCATAGCTGCTGTAGCGCTAGCAAGCAAAGCTGGAAAATCCACGCACTGCTGGTCCTCTCCACAAATTGCAACAGAAACCAGTCCAGACTGTAGCACTATTGGCGAACCATTGTTTGAAGAGTAATTCCACCTCCAGTTTTGCACTGCCACTATTCACAAATATAGCTATACATATTGCCTGTAGAGACATGAAACATTTCAACTTCTACAGTGATCTGTCCATCATCTTTCCCGTGCATGAGACTACACACAGCCTCAAGCTAGCACAGCTGGACCTCCAGGTGCCAGATTAGGAGAAACTGAAAAGGTCCTTTTCCAAGAAAAATACAACACTCCTTCCCCCAACCCCTGTTCACGTGCATGTGTGAGAACTAAGCAGGCTTGAGGGGCTTTATTTATTCCCTGCTACATGACCATTAAGCTCTACTATATAGATCTGATTCTGCCAAATTCTGTCACTTCATGTTTTGGATGTAAATTATAAGAAGAGAACAGGGGAAAAAATACAGTAGAAAACAGATGCTCTAGACTAGAGGTTGGGTTGTTTTTTTTTTTCAAAACTACTGTTTCCTTTACAGTTTTATTTGTTTGGTAAGTAGAGGAATGTGCCAACACATTCACTGGCATAAAAAAGAGGACAATGGTTTTCCCAAGCTTTGCCATTTAAATCCATTCCCTTCCTCACTGAAGAGACAAAAAAAACCCCTCCCTTTGACTCCCCCGCTAGACAAGGAGCGGTACACAACAGTTAATAAGACACCAGCAGCACTATATGGAGGCTCCGTGTGCTGCGATGCTCCCCCAAGTGCATTAGAGAGGTAAGGAACTTAACAGCTTTGTGCCTCAGTTTCCCCACCTGTGAAATAAGAAGCATAATATTGAATTGCTTTGCAAAGTTTAAAATGTTACAGTGAAATGAAACAGCCTTGACAAGGGAGTAGTTCAAGCTAAGCTTTCAACTGATGTTCAACTAATGATGTTTCACTAATGTTCAACTGAACTTTGAGTTCAACTTTCTCAACTGACACCACTAAAAAGATTTATACAAAAGCTTTACGCATCCATGAAACTGAGCCCTCTTGTATAGTTTACAGTACATTAAATCACTGTACATCAGCACAAGTTTTGTGGCTTTTAGGACAGTCTGCAGAAGGCACTGAGAACAGAAAACTCTGACAAAAATCTGGAACTCAATCAACCTCAGCCCTGTTGCAACTATCGAGTCACAAAATCTACATCTTACAGCAACATCATTGATCTGTCTTGAACTGACCAAAATTTGTAGCTCAGGAGAGAAGGCAAAGAGTACCAAGAGTCTCTCAGGAAACTTCTAAATGGGATCTTAATTTGAGATTTGACAAGGCCCAGTAACACTTGTTATTTTCAGCTTTAACTAGTCACTGGGTCTGTCACTAGTTCACCACAACAGGAACTCAGTGATGCAGTAACACTTTTCGTTACCAAATTCAAAACAGTTTCTCTTTGCTCAAGGCTTCACCCATCATGTTGCCTTCTTAACACAGCTTACCAGAACAAGACAGCCTCATCACAAAAATCTTAGCCCTCGAAAGAGTTAAAAAAAGATTTTACATTTGTCATTGGTTCTTACTTTATGTGTTTATTTCCAAAGCATTTCAAAATTATATAACAGACTAGTGTATCTAAATCTTTTTAGCCACATGTATCACTCACCAACATGATTTTATTACAACGGGTATGTTATTAAAGCTTAACCTTGCACTCAGTCACTAATCAAAAACAATTCAAGCAAGCAAATCAAATGTTCCAACTTAACTAAAATCTCCTCCCTTTAAGCAACAAATAAAGCCTGGCTGGCTCGCAGGGAAACTTCCATGTATCAGCATACCCACAGCTCACTCAAATCAGGCATATTTCTTAAGTCTAAATTTAGCTGCTTCATTTCTTCAGAACTTTAATTCCTGAATATTGTGTTGACCCTACTGAGACTGTTGAAATGCCAGACCTTAAGGCTGCAGTCATATTAAGATTCATTTATGGCAAATGTAAGAAGTGAAGTGGCTGTAACACGCAGGCATGCAGTTAGTAACAAACACACCAGCAAAAGGATCAGGCATTCAGAAGCTGAGATTCATCTTCCAGTAATGTTGGCAACACTGTAACTCACATATGTGCTAGTGCTAATGAGTAGTATGTCAAGCTACTTAACCAGTGGAAGAGGAGAAAATGATAAAATCTTACATACATAATGAAAGATTGATTTCATTGAGACACCACTTAGGTTTTCAAATTCCTCCTTCAGCGGAAGGAGAATCAACCACTGAGTGCTCATTTTTGGACAGTCTGAGACCATTCCTTCACTCGGAAAATATGAGGACCTGAAACACTGCTGTGCCAGCAACATGCCTCAGCAGCGAGGACACCTGTGTCCTCTCCGTGCTGGAATCTGCCCCTGAGTTATGGCAGGTAGACGGGCTTCACCAGCGGATAACCAGTCCTCATCATCCTGGCGAAGGCAAGCGCAATGCAAGCGCCGCCAGTTTTCACCACTTCTCCTTGTGACAGAAGATGGAACAAATTCTTTTTTGTAAATGCAAGTTTAAAATTTATATTATAACACCGAATCCACCAAAGCTGCCAAGAGACATTGAACTCATGGGATCTGTGAAAGTTTTTCACACCTGTGTTTTTCTCCTGTGCCTAATATTATGGGAGGCATTTTGGAGGATTTTACAATGCAAGTTTCAATGAGACACTTACAGTCTCCCTCAGGCAAATTGTCACAGCTGCAGAGGTCTGCTACCCAGCTGCCAATCAAGGCAGGCAGGGAGTATGTGCAGTGAAATCACAAAAAAGGCAGGCTTCATTAGACTGCTGAAACCTAACTAGAGGCTATCTGGGCATGCTCGAGCCCTTAAAACAGGGTTGCTTTAGAAAGACGAATATTTTTCTTTCCTTTCCAACTCAAGAAAAGCTCTAGCACTCATCGAGGAATGTGCTGGTGCCAACTTTCCCCTTTCCAATTTCAATGTTTGTTTTGCTCTGTCTAAAAAAAGAAATGACATCGCCCTATAAGCTTTTATTATTAGATTAGCTGATATAGTTGGAAAAAGTGGACAAGATTATAGGTTCCACGTCCCTTTGCCAGATCTCAGAAGCATGTCTACTTTTTCCAACTCTAGAAGCTGCTCCAGTAAAATATTATTTCTCTCTACCACCTTTCCATCCTTGATTTCCTTGGAGCACTACAGTTAAAAAAACCCACTGGTATTAAAGACAAACTGCCCTGGAAGAACTGGAAAAGAATTTTTCCTCCTTCACTCCTCACTCAGAAATATTCTGAGGGAACCGATTGAATTAAAAAAATTAAATTTTTAATTAAAAAGAAACAGAGAGATCTGCAGACAAGCACAAAAACACAGAAGTTCAGCCCAAATGACAATCAAGTGAGAAATTTAAAAACACATGGAAACAAGTGGCATATTGTAAGCCATTTAGCAAAGTTAATTATAGGTATTCACTACATCTGGTCTTGGCCCCTAGTCAACAAAGTATTTAAGCATGTGCCCAGGTTTAAGCAAGTGCAGACTGAAAAGTCTACGTGTTCAGTCACGTGCTGAAGTTAGGCATCTGCTCAAGTACTTTGCTAATGGAGGACCATAACATATAATAAAAATCTCCCTGAAAGTTATCTAATAAACAGCTGGTATTTAAGAACTACACAAGCATAACACACATTTTATGTCCCTAAAAGAGCTAGTGTCATGAGGGTATAAATCCACATCTAAAATTGTTTTGGACATAGAGGTGTGTACTTATATATTTTGTGAATGAAAATTAAAAGGTAGGCATTAAACTAAAACATAATCAAACACATCAGCTGCATATTATCCTCTGACCATTACCGCACTTAACCTTTGCTATCCTCATGGCTTCTTTGTTGTTTCTTATTGACAATTTGTTGTATTTTGCCTTAAGTTAATTCTCCCAGGAGAACAGGGACAATGTTTTGTTTTTTCTTTTTTAATTTGTGCCCATTTAGATCTGCTTCTAAACACAGAAAACAGTGACAAAATGTTCAAACACTAATGTTTAAGTGGCTGAGCAACAGACCTCTAATTTTCTGCATTTCCAGATAGTAACAAATCCTGCTAAAATAAAAGGCACTGGGGAAAGCTGAGCCCCCATTTCATGGCATTTAGAGTTAAAGTGGCTGTGGGTGCCTCGACTCCTGATGTTTGAAAATTCTGGGCTACTTATTCACAATTACAGGAGTATTTCCCGAGCGAATTGTGCTGCGACGACTGAACCTTGCAAATGTCACCGGGCCTTGCTCAGGCAGGGTGCAGGCAGCAGAAGCGGAGCCATTGTTGCTGGGGCCCAGAGGGAGCAGGCGCTGGCGAGGCAGATGGGGACTGCGCTAATGCGGTGCCTCCCCAGGGCAGCCCCCCGGTGTGGACCCCCCCCCAGGCAGCTGCCCTCACTGGGGACACCTGGGGGATGGGGCTCTGCCAGCACCACCTGCCTCCCTGGGGCTGTGGCGGGGTGCCGTGGGGGCCATCCCACACTGCATGGTGTGGCACGGGGTGCCACGCCAGACAAGCATGGCACAGGGGTGTTGCATGTGCCACCCCAGAGAGCCTGGCATGGGGGTGTCCCCCCAGATGGCCTGGCACAGGGGTTTCTGCACATGCCACCTCAGATGGCCTGGCACAAGGGTACTCCGACCTCAAAGACGCAGGCAGGGGTGCCGCAAGTGCCACCCTCCTTGGCTCGATGAGGCTGAGTGCAGCTACTCTGTTTGCACATCCTGTGATGAAGAGACAGCGCACAGAGACATAACTGGCTTCTGTGATTTCAAGACAACAATAAGAACCTCCAGCCCTTCTATCCTGCTAATGTTACTAATAACCTCCATATTGTCATCTATCCTACCTGAGCTAACAGTTTATAAACCGCCACCCGCAGCTTGTCCCTTATAGTTTATTAACATACACTAATAAACAGTATGCTTCACTCCCACTGTGCTGCCAAGTGAAGCCAGTCAGAATAACTGCATTAGCTTTACTGTTCTTTCTCAGCACATTTTTCCCACATGGGAACAATTAGGACAAACTCCCTCCAGATTATATTTAGAGATCCATCATATTTGCAGGAAAATAATAATAATAATCTTTTTCACAAATGCATCTGTAGGCATCTACAGAAGATTAACCTGACTGACGTTACCAAAAGTGATAGGCTCTTAACCTCCTTGGCAGCTCCCCTGCGTGGAAGGGGTTAATGCTCCCCAGGCTACAACTTACACCTATTATGCTCAAGTTTAAAAATAAGATGTGAAACATGCATTATGTAAGGCCAGTACTGCTATCCTGCCCATCTCCTATTTTGGAATTAAAGATCATCATTGCTCACATCAAAGGGGCTGGGCGAGAATAAAAGAAAAGACAGGAACAATGAAAATAGCTACCCGACACGAACCAGATCAAAGGACCAGGCACAGAAAATGAGGAGCTAGGGGGTCCTTTAATTACTGTCCACATCCTCCAAGTCATGTGGTGAAAAAGAAGGGAAAAAAAAGTTTTGAAGGCCACTGGGTTTTGTCTTGCTGTGGCTCCTGTTTCCACAGTCTGTGCCAGTTCCGGGTATGTGAGAGTAACATCTTTCCCCTCTCATTATTTTTTTTTTTTTTTTTTTTTTTTCATTTTATTAAAGTCAAATAGGACTCCTGGACTCCAAAACTCCTCCCTTATGCCAGGAGGAGGAGAGGGAAGGAGGGGGTAAGAGGGGCAGTAGTGGAGATCATCTATAGCAATTGCCTGAAACAATTTCAGGAGCACTGCTCCAGGCAGCGCCCCGGGAGCTGCTTTGGGAAGGAGAGATCTGGCTACCTGAGGCTAGTCTTTATTTGCAGGCCTCCCGGGTTGAGAAAACTTCAAATTCACATAGGGCACTGCTCCATGGGGCAGCAGATCAAACCTGGCTACTAGCTGTTTGAGCTCAGCAGCAGAAAAAAGGATTGCTCTGGGACTGAGCGTAAGTAGAAGAATGATTAAACTTCAAACATATTCCCCCCCCCCTTTTATACACAGCAGACAGTTATGGCTAATATTTCAATATGGACTTTAAAAATACACTGCAAATAACTTACTCCAGCATCCTAGCTGCCGGTTTAAAAATAAAAAAAAATTAAACTAGCTGTATTATTGCAATGAAGTCAAACGTTCAAGTTTACCTTTCTGGAATCATTAAGGGAACGTTAAATAAAAAAAAGATCCTCTTAAAAATAACTTAACTAAGCCATCAAGATTAAAATTTGGGTATTTAACCATTGACTGGAGTGACACATCATAGCATTTACTTCCTTCTATTTACATTTCAAATGCAGTGCATTTCTCCCTAATTACTCTTGACTTATGCTTATTTTTAAAAGACAGTATAAAAAAAAATGGCATAAGGGAATAATAGGACAATGATTTAAAAATCCATGTGCAAGAGGCTGACCAAACTTTCTAGGAAATAATAGTGCTTTGTCATTTTAAAAAATATTTTGGAAAAGAATAGCTCCAGGATGTTCCCAAGAAATTGTATTTTCTAATATAGATGCTAGCAGTGGACACACACAGAAGTCGCTGAAGAGGAAAATATATTCCTGTCTCAGGTCAGTTTGCTTGGATTTATGCTGTATGCCAAACTAGAGCACGAAAAGCATTCAAACAGAATTTTATGGACTTTGAAAAAGGCAGCTAATGTCACCAAGACAACACCTACAAAAGGGGAACACAGGATACAAAGGCATCCTTCTCCCCATCCTACTTACAGCTTGGAAACTCCTTAGACAAGCAGTAAGAAGGATGTTTTAAGACGCAATTTAGCCTCCAAACTCTAATGAGTGCTATGTTACTTCATCTTCTTTCTGATGAAAGTTGCCTCCATCATTTCCTGCTCTTGGACACTAACACACTGTGAACAGCCCTCCTCAGGAGGACAGCTGAGGACTAAATTAAGCAAATATAGACTACAAAGCTGTCTTCCAAAGTGGGCATCATGCCTAGGCTCGACATCCAAGCAGTATGCTAGGTACCTGTACCAAGTTCCAGTTAGCTGTCTTGCAAACATCCACGATGGGAACCTTGCCCAAGCAAGCCTTCAAAGCTACTGTAGCTCTGGTGGGACAAGCACAGAAGCGGTGGGACTGGGACATTTGCCTCCTTGTTACAGGTCTCAAAGTATCACATTATCCATTTAGATAGCCTTTTGATTGAGAGCGCTTCCCTTTTGGGCTTAGCCCCAAATGCTAAGAACAGATGAGATGGTTTAAGAAAATCTCCAGGTAAAACATGAAAAGGATGCTTAACATCCAGCTTCTGACGAATAGCTGCACTCAGGGAGCCACAAGGGCTAGGGAAATAAACACGGTCAATTAAATGAACTGATTGAAAAGAAATCAGAGATCACTCCAGGGAAAATGTGAGATGCAGTCATACAGCCACCACAATCTTTTTGGAAAACAGTAAATGGGGCAAAAGCCAGGAAGAACTGGAGTGCCTTACTCATTTGTCAAAAGGTGGCTGCCATAAGGAAGGACATAAACTTTAAAGTAAATAAAATACAAAGAAAAATCCATGATGGGTTCAAAAGGAGGCTCAACCAGCTCACTCAAAGCTTCTTGGAACCTCAGCACTGAATAGGGAATTGTAGTGGGGGAAATACAGTAAAAGCTCTTCAGCAAGTTTTCTGTCCTTTCCATAGACTGTCCCATGAAATGCACTGGTAGATGCTGAGTAAGTCCAAGTAAGTTCCAAAACACTCAGAGATGAATTAACAAGAAGGAATTAATTGGAAAGCAAACTAACAGGGATGGTGCAAAATAAGGCTCACTTTTTTATCTCATCAGAAAAATACCTACATGCTCATTCATGGGAGGGAGTAATTTTCTAAAAGTTCAGTTATTTTTGATGCACTTGTTCAAAAGACCTCAGGAAGATGGTGGGACCACCGAACTGGACTGCCAGAAGTAAAGATCTGTATGGGACAGCTACCTCTGCTTTGTGTCTTGCCTTTCAGTCTTTGACAGTAGATGTTGGGGCTGCCCAAGCAGTGGTGTGCTTTGTCTGGGCTCTGAGCTCAATGTTATACATAACTGAAGAAGGCTAAGCACGAATGGAAAGCACGCTTCTCCCCTAGATAAGTAGTCTGGAAAGGCCATAAATGTGAAAGCAGGCTGTTGAGACAATGCCAGCGTATCTAAAAATCAAAACTAATGAGCTCAAGCTGCCGTCACTAGGAGCATGTGTGCCTTTTCCTGTCTCACTTTCTGGAAACACATGGGTATTGCTGCAAAGGGAGGGAAGCCCTAAAGTGGTCTCTGACTCCAACTCAAGAGAAGGGCGTCTTGCAGAGCTAATTGAGTTATTTACCCAGGGAACTCAAGCAACATTTATTGTTGGGATTGTGGAATTCTGATTTTGACTGTGGAAGTCGATCACCTGGTTAATTCTCATTTAACTTTGCTAGAACAAAGCACTGCTCATTAAGCCCTTTCAAACTGCATGAGAAACAAAACTCAAACTTCACATCCCACTACAGATTCCTTTTTTCTGAGAAGGATCAAACAATCACAGAAAAATTTAGTCTGGAAGGGATGTATGGAGGTCTCCTCTATATATTCTGTTCCTCAAAGTTATTTTGATGCTACCGCAAGAAATTCACAGGGCATATTGGAGAAAATATAATTTTTTTTTTTTTAGGATAGTTTACAAGAAAAACTACTCTAACAGACTAGTTCCTAGAAGCCTGTCTATCACTGAGCAGAGAAGATACTACCTTGTCATACTTTCCCAAAGCAGGACATTTGCTTCTCAAGTTCATTTCTATGACAGTGTCTCAGGCAGGTAATGAGGGCCAACAGTCGATGTTGGAAAAGAAAGCAGAGCAGTGCTCAGTGGTTGACAGAACTGCCTGGCCCTAAGCACAAAAAAATAAAGTAGGTGTATTTTTTCTTTCTACTGAGTTTCTGATTTTTTAAGTGTGGAAGATATTATCCTCTGCTGAAATTACTCATTTCGTCTCACACTTCTCATTTCTTCTCCTGAGCCTTAGCCTTTGTGTTTCACTTAGTTGCTGCTTCTGGACCCAGTCTACCTTTATCAGTCTTTTCCCCTTCTCCCCTCCCCATGCTGTTTTGACATTTCTCATCTTCCTCTTGCCAGTTACCACCTCATCTCACATCCTGTGTTCCTATCTCTCTCCTGTTATTCTAACGTTTCTCTGGCATACAATCCATCAGCCTCCCTGATTTCAAGACCATGCTCACCCTTTTTCCATCTCTTCCTCTACTTTTCTGTCATCTCCATAGTCAGAGCATGTAAGTCTGTTCCCCCCCTTAAGTCATTCACTCTCCTTGCCAACTGCTTTGTCTACCAGCTCTGTGAATCTAAGACCAAGGACAATGTGGAGCTATAAAAGTGATAGAAAAGAGAGGGTGAATGCTTGGCAATCAATTGAGAGACTATTTCCAGCATAAAGATAAAAGCAAAAAAAAATAAACTTGGTCAAAATTACAAGAAGGCCTAGGTGAATTTAATGTATATTCCAAGATTAGGAAATTAAAATTAAAGATTACATCCTCCAGAAAAACACTATTGCTCAGTCAACACTGCTTCACAGACCTAACAAAGTTGAAAGAACAACTTCACAACTCTCTTGCACACTTGCATACAAGTTGCATACAGCTAAAAGACAAAGCATAACTTTGACGCTTCTTAACTCTTACACACACTGCCAGAATACAGTATTTATGTACACATGGCTATCTCAAACATAAATTAACCGATGGCTGACTGAACTTGCCCTCTCATACTGATATGAGATACATACTTACACTGGTACATTTTTGCATAATGATTTTTGCTCAAAACCTTTAAGTTTTTCAATTTAAAACATTTTAAATACTCATGTGGGGTTCCTAATGCAACTATAAATCTGATGAAAACTGCAACCAATCTGACCATTTCCTTTTGAGTTTAACTTGGATGTATTCTTGCATGCTTCCACAGCACCAACTTAAAATAACCTGATGGATTTCCTCCTTATTCTCCGGGGCAGATGTAATGTTCTGGCTGTGACTTGAGCGAGACTCCATGAATTATATGGCAAGAAAAACACTAATTTCAAAATAGTCACCTGAAGAACATGATATACCTTACTGACACTTTTATCTGGTAATAGGCACAACCCACACCCAGGAACAGAAGGAGACCTGTGCTGCCACGACACACAGGTCTATAACAAAACAGGGAAAAGGGAATGTCCCAGGAAAAGCAGTAGTTGCTTCACTGGTAAATGTCCCAAGTTCCTACCAGAGGGACAGAAATAATTTTGGTGGTGTTTCCCTCTCCACTCTTCCCTTTTCTGCTCTCTCCCATGCTGATACTTTCCCTCCATAGAGGGAAATGCTATGCTGCCTCCCATAGAGCTGCTACCCTGTTACTACTTTTTCTACCTTCACTGCTACGTTAATTCCCCCAACTTTTCCCCTAGAATTTTATTTATCTCCTGCTGTCCATTTAAAAGCTAGAATGTGGCAAAAGAAGTATACAAGTCTGTTTCCCAGTGAACTACTCTCTTCTTCAAGGTATCTTAACATACAGCTGTCTGATTCAAAGGAGAAATCCTTCTGTATCCACTATCCTACCTTTTGAGCTCACTCTGGGAAAGACAGAGACATGGGAATACAGATAAAAGTCACTTTTTCAACAAACCTTAAGACTTTGTTCATCAGCTGATGCTCCACTTCAAGCTCAAAAGAGAAAGACACCACATTGATGTCCCCACTTAAAATATTCTTCAGTGGTGGCCTGGAGGCAACACCTTGCTCCTGCTTCAGGAGACTCCAGGAAAGGTGGCCGCCACAGCCCCACAGGACAGACAGAGCAGCTGGGCAGTATAACCTCACTGCCACATGGACACCCAACACATGCACAAGTCAAACACATGAAGTTGGGCCTGAGTTCCCCAGGGTTGCTGAGAAGTAACCCCTCAGTAGGGCCGTTCAGGCCGCCTGGGACATACGCTTTAAGTTAGTCAGTGTAATTCACCCTCCCTCCCCAGCCCGGCCGATGAAAATCACCTCGTTCGCAGGAAGGAGGA
>NW_010554842.1:0-3137 GCF_000687285.1 Phaethon lepturus | reverse complement strand
CTCCCCTTCCTTGGTTGATTTAACCCCTCCCCCCCCCCCCAGCCGCGGCTCGGGCACACAAGCTCTGGCGGTGAGCAGGCTGCCTACAATCGCCTCGAGCGCAGGCCCCACAGCGCAGCGTGGACACGGGGCAGGCAAGGACAGGGACACAGGAGCAGCCCCCACCACCACCTCACGCAGGCATTCACCTTGATATCTGCTGGCTGCTGCGATGACCATAGCCTTCCTCCCTCCTCAGAGGTACCATCCCCTGTCATGCCCGCCACACAGTGCCCGCCCACCTCCCTGCCCCAGCCACCACATACCCCGGTCTGCACCTCGCTCTCCCTGTGCCTTCCTCCCTCAGGGCCCTGGGCCTGTGCTCCCCCCACCTCCCCCTTCCCCACGCCGCCTGCCCACCTGCCCACTGTGGCCCCCAGCCCCCCTCTGCCCCACAGAAACGCGCAGGGGTCAGGGGCGCAGGTCCCACTTCAGCGTGGGGAGCACGGCAAGACAGTCCTGGCCTTTTTTACGGCTCTGCTGTGGCTGCGTGCTGTGGTCTGCTGAGGCACGACCCTGCGCCTCACACACCCGGTGCCCACAACGGAGGTGAGGTGGCACAGGAAAACCGACAGCCACCACCACGCCTTGACCTGGGACTGCACGTCCAGCGGGGGCAAAAGTTTCAGTTTTAAGTTAAAACCTGCCTCTTTTATTTCAGAAGATTGCTCATGAGAGGGCTGTTCCTCCAGCTGCCTGCAGCCACTGGCTCTCTGTGTCCTACAGCATGACCCGCACCCCAAAATTGAATTCAGCATTGCCCCTTACCACAGGAACCACTTTTTAAAATTATTTCCATGAGAAGCATATTTTCTCCTTTCCCTCCTCTCCTTCCAGGCAGGGCTGGTGGCTCGGAGGGAGCTCGGCGCCTGTGGCCATGGCTCTGCCTGCCGCAGCACAGCCCCGGCCAGTGGTCCCGCTGCCGGCAACGCACCGTAGCGCAGAGGAGCACTGAGACGGGTGGGCGGTGTGTGGGTGCACGTTATCTCCATGAATTTTACTCACTTTTCTCTATCCAAACGACCTCACAGCGCTTTTTGCTTAGGCATTTGTTTTCCACATTGCTGTCAGCACTTCTGAGGCCAACAGGCTGAGCACACCGGCCAGACTTGGAGAGGCTGGAGAAATGAGTGCTCCCAAGCACTGCTCTAGTAAGACCTCTGACTGCCCGGGGGCAGTTCCTCAGTCATCTTTAAGGCAGAGAAGGCCAGTGTCAGTCTGTCAGTAATATCACAATGGCCAAAGAGACCAGACCTCATTACATTTTTGGGTTTAATTATACTAGAACATCAAAGAGGGGAGGTTGGCAGCAGTAACCCAGTAGGCTCTCAAGCCTACAAGGAGAAAGCAAAAAGATCCTTCCGCACAAGGACCCTCTAACCTCAATCACGCCCCTGCCTAAAGTTGATTAGCAATGGCTGTGTTGGCATTAGGCCAAAGTTTTTACATGATGCCTTCAATAAAGTCTTCTTTCTTCACAGCTGACTTGGCCCTTTCATAACCAATGGTCATGACAAGGCAGATTACCAGCTCTTTCGGCAGAGGAGACCCATTAGTTTGTTTGATAGGATATCAGTTGTGATTCACAGCCACAGTGCTCAGGGCTTCAGGATACCCTGCTCCTGCCGAAACAACCAGCAAATGCTCCACTTTTTCAGTAGCTGAGAAAAATCCCATGGACTTCAGCCCACACACAAAGAAATCTTCTGTTGCTGCTCTGGGGAAAACATGACAGAGCTCCAGCAAAAAACCCATCCTCTTCATGATAAAAGAAACCACAGCCTCTTAGCTCAGGAAGACCCATTCATTTCACCAGCATATCCACACATGCACTTGTTCCAGGATGGGAACCAACAAAATCACAGCAAAAGCGGGTTGCTGTAAAACCTGGTTAATATTTATTTCCCAGGTTAGGGGTTTTTTTCCTACCCAACGTTTGAATTCTAGTCCTCTGGCACTACAATATTGCTTGCCTGATCACCCTATACAGTGTCAATATGGGAAGAAGAATACACTGTTAGTGCTGGCAAGGTTCATTTAAGTTACACAATACCCTCAATGCGGTCCGTTACTTCTTGGAGAATGATTTTTAAAATGGACAAAGAAACGCCCTCCACTACAGAAAGAAAAACCTAACGTGTGAAATAATGCCAGTTTATGTCTATGGTGTCATGGTCTATAGGGGAGGCTTTTCCCCCCTCAGCACTAATTACCTACTAGGCAGGGTACAGCACTATATGTTAAGCACCATGTCTGATCAAGCAGACTTTTTTAAATGGTTTACTAGTTATTAGGTATCCTGCACTCTACATGCTGTGCTGACATAAGATTTTACTGCCTGTAGATCCAATTGCCAAAGACTAAAAAGTATTAAAGCTTTTATTTACTTAAAGCACTGAACGCTATATTGGGGAAATCCCCTCAAAAGGAGAAAAAAACCCTGGCTGACAGGTTGCTAGTGAGAAAGATCCAAACAGGCTAAAATAAACCTGGAGAGTAACCAGGATAAAATACCAAAGGCACGAATCTCTGTTTTCCTCTACGTACATCTGGTGCTACAGGGCATGAGGTTGGGGCGAGGGGGGGAGCAGGAGAGGAAGAAGAGATGCAGAAACGCCCAATGCGCGTATGCCACGCATTGGAGTCCCCAGACGATCCCCTTCTCCGGTGTCACTATCCACTGGCTTCGTGGGCAAAATTGACTTCTCGTGCCTGGTAGCCAGCAAGCACACAGCCCGGCAACCTGACAAAGCCATTGATTTCCCTTGTCCTTAAAAGCACGCTCCACTGAGCTCGGAGCCGTGCGCTTCTAAATTTAAGGGGGGTGCATTTCATTTAATTGTGCCTTTTCTTGGCCTGAATTTCCCCCAAAAAGCTGAAGAGGGCATGTGCTTATTATCTTTTAGTGCAGCATGTGCTCAGTGCAACCTGAGCTCTTCGGATACTTCGGTCTGAAAAATAAAAAAAAATTAATTGCGAGGAAAAACAAGGCTGCTGTGCGACTTTGATTCAATCAATTACCATTATCTTCCAGCGCAGCCCTCCCTCCCGCCCCCGGACCAGTTGTGTTTAACTTTCTTTGCCAGTCGCCGCGGCCC